>NC_090654.1:11160250-11337750 GCF_040937935.1 Hyperolius riggenbachi
TGTCAGTACAAAATAAAAACGCAATGCGGGCAAACATGTCAGTACAAAATAAACGCAATGCGGGCAACATGTCAGTACAAAATAAACGCAATGCGGGCAAACATTTCACCAGAAAATTAATGCAATGCGGGCAAACATTTCACCAGAAAATTACTGCAATGCGGGCAAACATTTCACCAGAAAATTACTGCAATGCGGGCAAACATTTCACCAGAAAATAAACGCAATGCGGGCAAACATTTCACCAGAAGATAAACGCAATGCGGGCAAACATTTCACCAGAAAAGAAACGCAATGCGGGCAAACATTTCCCCAGAAAAGAAACGCAATGCGGGCAATCCTTTCACTAGAAAGTAAACGCAATGCGGGCAAACATTTCACCAGAAAAGAAACGCAATGCGGGCAAACATTTCACCAGAAAAGAAACGCAATGCGGGCAAACATTTCCCCAGAAAAGAAACGCAATGCGGGCAAACATTTCACTAGAAAGTAAACGCAATGCGGGCAAACATTTCACCAGAAAAGAAACGCAATGTGGGCAAACATTTCACCAGAAAAGAAACGAAATGCGGGCAAACATTTCACCAGAAAAGAAACACAATGCGGGCAAACATTTCACCAGAAAAGAAAAGCAATGCGGGCAAACATTTCACCAGAAAAGAAACGCAATGTGGGCAAACATTTCACCTGAAAAAGAAAGCATTTACTCACCTGGCAGAAGTCTCTGGCCTCTGGCGCGCTGCTTCCGGGACCACCTTCCTCCTCCTGCTCATCTCCCGCGCTGACAGTCTACGGCAAGATGGCGCCCGAAGCCCTGTACTGGAGACACAAATAGTCTCCAGTACAGGGCTTCGGTAGCCATCTTGCCGTAGCCCTCCTCGCCTGCCGGTGTCGGAACAGACACCGGAAGACCAAGGAGGCTGGAGCGGGGCTGCGGGCAATGAACTGGCACGGCGTCTATAGACGCCGCTGCCAGTTCATAAGGATAGAGTGGCCAGAGTCCCGAGCGGGACGTTTCCCGGGACCTCATGCAGCCTGGGACAGCGGACCCCGAATCCGGGACGTGTCCCGGGCAATCCGGGACGTCTGGTCACTCTACACACAGATCACACACACACTCACACAGATTACACTCACACACCAAGATCACACACACAATCACACACACTCGATCACACACAGAGATCTCACACACACACACACACACACACACACACGCACACACACACACACACGCACACACACACACACACACACCAAGATCACACACACAATCACACACATTCGATCACACACAGAGATCTCACACACTCACAGATTACACTCACACACCAAGATTACACACACACAGAGATCACACATACACAGATCATACACACACAGAAAACATACTACCCCCCCATCCCATTTCTCATGCACACACATAAAACAAAACCATCACTCCCCCTCCTCCATTCAATGAGCTAGCTAACTTTACACGAAGGGAAAGTACCATTCACAGCATCTTGAACTGAAGTTTCTCGCAGCCAGGTGACACTGTCTCTAATGGCCCATACTCACGGGCAGCAAAAGTGGCCTGTCGCCAGCACACGTGAGCGTGCGGGTGACAGGCCGGCGACAACAGCTCCTCGCCAGTTCCCTCCGCGTACACACGCGGAAGAGGGACCAGCGGCTCGACGGAAGCTGTCGCCGACGTTCCTCCTCCCCTCGCCGGAAGCTCTGCATACCTCAATGGAGGTTGCTGTCGCTAGTCCGCGTACTCACGCGGACTAGCGACAGTTGCGGCGGAGGTGCAGCGGCGACTGTCGCCATGCAATTGAAACTTTCAATCGCCTGGCGACATGAGCGACGGGCGACAGTTCGGGGTGCGCGCGCGTGCAACGGCCCATACTCACGGGCGACCTGTCGCCGCAACGCGCGCGCGCCGCATGTTGCGGCGACAATTGTCCCTCGTGAGTATGGGCCATAACAGGCTGGAACCGAAGCAGCAGGGAACCCATCGCGCTGTCAGCAAACTCTGCACTGCAGATGTGTGTGCACCTGGCCTGAGCCCTTCTCCCTTTTGTCACAGATCATAGGGGAAAGATCAGATACAGCGTACCCCTCAAGCCCCCAATAGCATACACACACAGGGGGCGGAGCTGTAGCCTATACAGGACAAAGCTTTCCCTTATGGCTGTTTCGTCTGCCCGCCTCCCCACCTGTCACTTCAATAAACATGCTGGCTGGCTGCATTGTGAACAGGACAGGAGAGGGGAGCAGAGCGGAGCTTTTTGCCTACCTCCGCTGGACTGGTCTCTCACCTCCTCATTCAGGGCTCTGGGCGCAGGCAGACTAGTTTCACAGGCAAGTGATGCCCGCTCAGCCCTGGCCACCCACGTGGTTTCTACCAATCCCAGCCAGCAGAGACTGAAGCTTGAAGAATCGCGCCTGCGGCTCCCCCCGATGCACGCAGCTGCTGCTCACTTAGGCCCAGTGCACACCAAAACCTCTAGCAGATCCTCAAAACGCTAGCGGTTTTTGGAGCTGATTTCAGAGTGATTCTAGGCATGTGGAGAGAGATTTTATAAACATGCCTAGCGTTTTGGGAGCGTTTTTGTGTAGCAGATTACACATACTGTTAGGGCCCGTTCTCGCTTAAATCGCAAAACAGCAGCGCTTAGCGCTACCGTTTTGCGCAGTGATTTTAGCGCGATTAGTGTGGTAAAACCACTGTTCACACTTCCGCGATCAGCGCTTTATAGCACTGTACCGCGATTGCTCACGAATCGCCAAAAAATGCTGCAGGCTACGCGTTTGCGATTGGCGCTAATCGCGGAACAGCTACTGTAACAAAACCACCTGAAAAAACATTCTGATCTAGCGTTTTCCAGAGCAGTTTGCGTTTTTCCTATACTTTACATTGAGGCAGAAACGCTTCTGCAAACCGCAAACGTGCAGCAGGAGGGACGTTTGCGGTTTGCTAAAATCCTCAAACCGCTGGTGTGCACCATCCCATTGAAATACAGTAGCCAAGCGGTTTCACTGGCGGATGCGGTCGGCGGATCGCTCCTAAATCCGCTCAGTGTGCACTGGGCCTTAAAGTAGAGTGACCATACGTCCCGGATTGCCCGGAACGCGTCCCGGATTCGGGGTCCGCTGTCCCAGGCAGCATGAGGTCCCGGGAAACATCCCGCTTTCAGCAGCGGGACGTCCCGGCCTCGGGACTCTGGCCACTCTATCCTCATGAACTGGCAGTGGCGTCTATAGACGCCGACCCAGTTCATTGCCTGCAGCCCCGCTCCAGCCTCCTCTTCCGGTGTCTGTTCCGACACCGGCAGAGCAGAGCAGGGCTACGGCAAGATGGCTGCCGAAGCCCTGTACTGGAGACTATTTGTGTCTCCAGTACAGGGCTTCGGGCACCATCTTGCCGTAGCCCTGTCAGCGCGGAACTCTGCAGGAGGAGGAAGGTGGTCCTGGGAGCAGCACGCCAGAGGCCGGAGACTACTGCCAGGTGAGTAAATGCTTTCTTTTCCAGGTGAAATGTTTGCCCGCATTGCGTTTTTTTTTCCAGGTGAAATGTTTGCCTGCATTGCGTTTTTTTTCCAGGTGAAATGTTTGCCCGCATTGCGTTTTTTTTTCCAGGTGAAATGTTTGCCCGCATTGCGTTTCTTTTCTGGTGAAATGTTTGCCCGCATTGCGTTTCTTTTCTGGTGAAATGTTTGCCCGCATTGCGTTTCTTTTCTGGTGAAATGTTTGCCCGCATTGCGTTTCTTTTCTGGTGAATTGTTTGCCCGCATTGCGTTTCTTTTCTGGTTAAATGTTTGCCCGCATTGCAGTAATTTTCTGGTGAAATGTTTGCCCGCATTGCGTTAATTTTCTGGTGAAACGATTGCCCGCATTGCGTTTATTTTGTACTGACATGTTTGCCCGCATTGCGCTTATTTTGTACTGACATGTTTGCCCGCATTGCGTTTATTTTGTACTGACATGTTTGCCCGCATTGCGTTTATTTTGTACTGACATGTTTGCCTGCATTGCGTTTATTTTCTGGTGAAATGTTTGCCTGCATTGCGTTTATTTTGTACTGACATGTTGCCCGCATTGCGTTTATTTTCTGGTGAAATGTTTGCCCGCATTGCGTTAATTTTCTGGTGAAATGTTTACACGCATTGCGTTTATTTTCTGGTGAAATGTTTGCCCGCATTGCGTTTATTTTGTACTGACATGTTGCCCGCATTGCGTTTATTTTGTACTGACATGTTTGCCCGCATTGCGTTTATTTTGTACTGACATGTTGCCCGCATTGCGTTTATTTTGTGCTGACATGTTGCCCGCATTGCGTTTATTTTATACTGACATGTTGCCCACATTGCGTTTATTTTGTGCTGACATGTTGCCCATTGCGTTTATTTTCTGGTGTCCGGGGTAACTATTGCTGCATTTATTATTTAACCCCCCTGGCGGTATGAAAAATTCCGCCAGGAGGCAGCGCAGCAGTTTTTTTTTTTCTAAATCATGTAGCGAGCCCAGGGCTCGCTACATGATAGCCGCTGCTCAGCGGCATCCCCCCGCCCGCTTCGATCAGGAAATCCCATTCAAAGAACGGGATTTCCTGGAGGGCTTCCCCCGTCGCCATGGCGACGGGGCGGGATGACGTCACCGATGTCGGGACGTCATTGGGAGTCCCGGGCCACCCCTCAGCGCTGCCTGGCACTGATTGGCCAGGCAGCGCACGGGGTCTGGGGGGGGGGGGCCGCGCGGCGCGACGGATACCGGCAATCGAGCGCGGGGCGGCGGCAATCGGTGTGCTGACGCAGCTAGCAAAGTGCTAGCTGCGTCCAGCAAAAAAAAAATTAAGAGAAAATCTCCTGCGCGGCTTACCCCGAACCACGTTCGGGGTTACCGCCAAGGAGGTTAATGGTCATAGATGGCTATGTTTGCTGCTTTGTGGTTACGGTATACTATTAGCATCACACAGTTTCTGCACACCCATGATGCAAAGTCTTGTTTGTCCACATCATGGCATAAACACTGCTTTCTTATGCCTCGCTGTTACATCATTACGTTAGCTCCGCCCATACAATTTCATGGCCACGCCCATTTTTGCAGCGGCGCAGCCCCCCCCCCCAGTCTTCGTCGCTGCGCGCTCCTCAGTCCTCCCCACTTTTCGCCGCGGCGCGCTGCACGCGCTCCCCCTCCCCGTCCCAGGTTGGACCCACAAAAATCTGGTCACTCTACTTAACCTCCCTGGCGGTAACCCCGTGTGTGACACGGGGTAAGCCGCCGGAGGGTGCCGCTCAGGCCCTGCTGGGCCGATTTTCATAATTTTTTTTTGGCTGGACGCAGCTAGCACTTTGCTAGCTGCGCCAGCACTCTGATCGCCGCCGGCCCCTGCCCGATCGCCGCTATCTGCTGCGGCGCGCCCCCCCCCCCCCCCAGACCCCAGCGCTGCCTGGCCAATCAGTGCCAGGCAGCGCCGAGGGGTGGCCCGGGACTCCCAATGACGTCCCGACGTCAGTGACGTCGGTGACGTCATCCCGCCCCGTCGCCATGGCGACGGGGGAAGCCCTCCAGGAAATCCCGTTCTATGAACGGGATTTCCTGATCGGAGATCGCCGAAGGCGATCGAAGCGGGCGGGGGGATGCCGCTCAGCAGCGGCTATCATGTAGCGAGCCCTCGGCTCGCTACATGATTTAAAAAATTTTTTTTTTTTAAAAAACTGCTGCGCTCCCTCCTGGCGGTATTTTTCATACCGCCAAGGAGGTTAAAGAGGAACTTCAGCCTAAACAAATATACTGTCATTAAGTTACATTAGTTATGTTAATTAAAATAGATAGGTAATATAATCTCTTACCCACCCTGTTTTAAAAGAACAGGCAAATGTTTGATGTCAGGAGGGCAGCCATCTTTTTGATTGAAAGGAAGTGACAGGGAGCATGAGACACAGCTCCAACTGTCCTGTGTGCTGATCACCCCTCCCAGTTGCTAGGCAACGTGAATAACAACATAGGAAATCCCATCATGGTTTACACAGCATCAGGGAGAAAAAGCCCGGGCCTTTTTCTTTGATGGGTGGTGCTTAGCTAAAAATGCAGCTAAAAATTATGCTTGGGTAAGAAAAATAAAGTTCTGATGCTGTGAAACTGTTAAAAAAACACCAAGGGCTTGATTCACAAAGCGGTGCTAACCTACTTAGCACGTCTAAAGTCTTTAGACGTGCTAACCAGGGTGCTAAGTAGGTTAGCACCAGATTTCTCAATCAGATCGCGCACAAAATGTTGTGCGCAAAGTTTTACGCGTGCAAAGTCCTATGCGCGTGCCAAGTCCCATAGGCTTTAATGGGCACTTCGCGCCGAGTGCCCTGTGCTCTGTGCAATGCGCGCGTAAAATTTTAAGCGCGTAAAGTTTTACGCGCATAAAGTTTTACGCACGAAAAGCTTGTTTAGACGTGCTAAGGGGGTTTTCATAGGCGTGCTAACAGTTAGCACCGCTTTGTGAATCAAGCCCCAAGCCTTTTCAGTTCTGCTGAGTAGATTTTTAGTCCGGATGTTCACTTTAAAGGGAACCTGAAGTGAGTAAAATTATTTAAAATAAACACATACCGTAGCTGCAAATGAATATTACATACTTACATCACCATCAGTTCCTCTCAGAAGCTCACCATTTTCTTTTTTCAGCGATCCCTTCCAGTTCTGACAATAATTTTGTCAGAACTGAAATATACCAGTTACTGTGGTCGATATTACAGTTTAACAGTGTGCTGACCAGGAAGCTATTATGGGGTAATGGCCATTTTCAAAATGGAGGGTGGAGAATTCCCTTGATCACAGTGGACAATAGGGACGCAGGAGAGGAGAAAGAGATTAAGGAGTAGACTACATGGGAAGTAAGTATGACCTGTGTATGGTTATTTTGACTTTATTTTCAGTTCAGGTTCTCTTTAAAGAGACTCTGAAGCGAGAATAAATCTCGCTTCAGAGCTCATAGTTAGCAGGGGCACGCGTGCCCCTGCTAAACCGCCGCATACGCGCCGCTAAACGGGGGTCCCTTCACCCCCAAACCCCCCACTGCGACACTTGGTCGCAGACTTGGTCGCTCCTGGAGGCAGGGCTAACGGCTGCAGCCCTGCCTCCAGTTGCGTCTATCAGCCGCGCATCGCCGCCTCTCCCCTGTCCCTCTCAGTGAAGGATACGCGCTGACAGACGCGCGTGGGGCAGGGCTGCGGCGGTTAGCCCTGCCCCAACCAGGAAGCGATCCCCCGCTGCACGGAGAGGGATTTGGGGGTCAAGGGACCCCCGTTAAGCCGCGGGATAGCAGCGGTTTAGCAGGGGCACACGTGCCCCTGCTATCTATGAGGTCTGAAGCGAGATTTATTCTTGCTTCAGACTCTCTTTAAAGAGGAACTCCAGTGAACATTTTTACTGTTGGCAGGTGATGTAGCTGCTGCATGCTGTTCTGGCAGTTGGAAACAGCTGTAAACAGATATTTCCCACAATGCAACAAGGTTCAGAGACAGGAAACTGCCAAGAGTATGTACTTATAACATAGTAAACATGCGAAAACCATGCGGAAAAAAGTGGCATAACAAAAACTTGTCCAGAAAAAAAAAAAAGTCCAGCAAACATGGCACTCAAGGCTCCAGACTCCATTTAACCTTCCTGGCGGTAACTCCGAACGTAGTTCGGGGTAAGCCGCGCAGGAGGTTTTCTCAGGCCCTGCTCGGCCGATTTTCTTAATTTTTTTTTTTGCTGGACGGAGCTAGCAATTTGCTAGCTGCGCCAGCACACCGATCGCCGCCGCCCCGCGCCCGATCGCCGCTATCCGTCGCGGCGCGCGCCCCCCCAGACCCCGTGCGCTGCCTGGCCAATCAGTGCCAGGCAGCGCCATGGGGTGGATCGGGACTCCCAATGACGTCGCTGACGCAGGTGACATCATCCCGCCCCGTCGCCATGGCGACGGGGGAAGCCCTCCAGGAAATCCCGTTCTTTGAACGGGATTTCCTGATCGGAGATCGCCGAAGGCGATCGAAGCGGGCGGGGGGATGCCGCTGAGCAGCGGCTATCATGTAGCGAGCCCTGGGCTCGTTACATGATTTAGAAAAAAAAAACTGCTGCGCTGCCTCCTGGCGGAATTTTTCATACCGCCAGGAGGGTTAAGTTAATGGGAAGCGAAATATATCACCAAGTACTAATAGGTGATAAAAAAAAAAAATCGGTAGTTAAGTCACAACTAAGGCGCCCCTTTTTTTTGTGAATTTTGATTTTCTGCGGGAATTACCGACTTTTGCAGACTTTTACCGCATTTTTTTTACGCACGAGGGTAATTAATGCGTACAGTTTTACATATGCGGTACATGTTCATGCGTACATTTTTGTGAATGTCAAGATGGTCTCATTTCAGTCGGGAATTTACCGCAAGTGCATTTCCGCATGCGTAAAATCATTGAGAATAGAGCCCAATATCAGCCATACAGCGCCCCCTGATGGTCTGTTTGTGAAAAGGAATAGATTTCTCATGTAAAAGGGGGTATCAGCTACTGATTGTGCTAAAGTTCAATTCTTGGTCGGAGTTTCTCTTTAAGTTGCAGCGCTGCGTGCAGGCATGATAACGGCGGTGGGCGGGAAGAGCGGAATACACTGTGCATGTGTGATTAGCCGCCCTCAGCCTGCCCTATCTGTCACTGTAGTTGACCGCCGGATCATGACGCAAGTGGGCAGAGCGTGCGACGCTGTCATGGGGGATCGCTCTCTGAGGTTTTTAATTATGAAGGGGACAATTTAAACTCCGCCCTTGCCCAATCAGGCGCCTGTAGGCACGTGCCTACAGTGCCTTATGGTAAGTCCGGCCCTGCTCCCATATCATTAGCAGCTGACAGCTGTGCTAGGCATCTATTGCAGTGACCGCATGCTGAGCTCCAGAGCAGTCATGTGACTGAGGCAGATACGTCTGAATAATACAGCTTGTTAAGTAAAAAGAAAGAAAAATCAGACCTGGACCAGGGTCCAGGACTAGGGGAAGGCCATCATGCAGGGGTTTTGAGTCCCCCCCCCCCCCCCCCCAGGTGAGAGGTCCAGTGGGAGCACGACATGGGAGATTAGAGTGAGCCGGTAGACTGGGCAGGCTTCCTATGGGAGAAGAAGGACAGGCAGGAAAGGGAGGAGCTCAGGGGTTAGGTCAGGGAAAAGAATAGGGAGGAGCTTTGCACTTACTGCGAACAGGGAATGCTCCCTTCCTCCTCATGCTGTAGGTTACAAATAGCGGCAGAGAGGTGGTGTTGAAGGATCTTTGATTAAGTCCCTTCATTTCTAGTGCTTGTTGTTGTTTTTATGTTGTCATAGCAGCTGCCGGAGGCGGGTCTTCAGATGTCAGAATCATAGTCAGTTCCAGTGGTGGGGACTTGCCGGTTAACTGGTGTAGTCAACCTCAGGTAGGACTAGTGTTGGGCGAACAGTGTTCGCCACTGTTCGGGTTCTGCAGAACATCACCCTGTTCGGGTGATGTTCGAGTTCGGCCGAACACCTGATGGTGTTCGGCATTTTTAGTTCGTGTTCGCCCGAACTATTCAATGCCCGCCGAACAGGGCCGAACAGGGCCCCTGTTCGGCCGAACAGGGCCCTGTTCGTCCGAACATGCCGCAATACGGCCCCCCTATGGGGTCGCAGGCATAAGGGGGGAGCATGCCCCGATCGCGGGGGGGGGGGGGGTTGGAAATTCCCCCCACCCCCTCCGCTAGCGCTCCCCCCTCTGCCCGCTTCCTCATAACAAAAGTTTGTTGAAAGTTAATACTAGTACCGGTGGCTGGCTGCTGGCCTGGCAGTGGAGTGAGTGAGGAGGAGGAGTCCGCCTAGGAGAGTGACGCGTTGAGGCCGGGCAGCGGGCGGTTCAGCGGTAGTACCCTTGTGGTACTTCCGCCCTTTCTCTGACCTCACGTCCTCTGCATACGAGGGTACGCGTCACGCGTACCCTCGTATGCGTCATCACGTAGAGGACGTGAGGTCAGAGAAAGGGCGGAAGCACCACAAGGGTACTACCGCTGAACCGCCCGCTGCCCGGCCTCAACGCGTCACTCTCCTAGGCGGACTCCTCCTCCTCACTCACTCCACTGCCAGGCCAGCAGCCAGCCACCGGTACTAGTATTAACTTTCAACAAACTTTTGTTATGGGGAAGCGGGCAGAGGGGGGAGCGCTAGCGGAGGGGGTGGGGGGAATTTCCGACCCCCCCCCCCCCCCCCCCCCGCGATCGGGGCATGCTCCCCCCTTATGCCTGCGACCCCATAGGGGGGCCGTATTGCGGCATGTTCGGGTCCCCATTGACTTCCATTGAGTTCGGGGTTCGGGCCGAACATGCCGAACATCTGGCCCATGTTCGGCCTGTTCGGCCCGAACATCCAGGTGTTCGCCCAACACTAGGTAGGACTAAGTTTTCCCAGCGCTCAGCCGTACCCGAGACGGTGTCCATGGCTGGAGGGCGTATTCTGGGCTGTGTCGCTTATTTGTTTTCAGTGACCTCTGCAGCTCCTCCCCTGTTTAAAAAAGGAAACTGTTTGCAATATGTATGATGTTTAAATTAATTGTTTTGGGTTTTTTTTATTTTTTTATTTATGATTGAAAGAAAGGGCTACTTTGGCCGATTTCAATCCATCTTAAGGTGCCCATACATGGTACAATTTTTCATACTTTTTTTTCAATTAGATAATTTAGCTTGATTATTCGGTTAGATCGAATATAACAAATTTTCCAACATGTCTGATCGGATTTTTTGAAAAAAACAAAAAGGGATAATCGTTTGGGTTTTTTTGATCAAAAAAAAAAATAAAAAATAAGATTCTTCTCAACTGTCATTCGATTCGATCGTTTTGTTCAAAAAACGGGACTAATGGGTAAGTACCCACTTCATGTAACTATATAGAAATTATTTGTTATTGTTTTTTTTTTCCCCTAATGAATGTGGAGTTACACTTCACAGGCTATTTGTTAGGTTGATGATCCTATCTAAGTCTATTTTGCAATTTGAATGTAATGATGACACTGAAGTTAATATTATCATCACCAATTTGCTGCTAAAAACCCAATGGCGATAAGGAGCTTGGGGCCACAGTGCAAGTTTTACATGGGGCCCCAAGCACTATGGAGCCTCAAAACCTACCAAGGACAGCTACAGTGTCAGAGAGGTGTAAGCAGGGGAGGGGACAGCCGCAGTGTCAGTGAGGTGTAAGCAGGGGAGGGGACAGCTGCAGTGTCAGAGAGGTGTAAGCAGGGGACCGGACAGCAGCAGTGTCAGAGAGGTGTAAGCAGGGGAGGGGACAGCAGCAGTGTCAGAGAGGTGTAAGCAGGGGAGGGGACAGCTACAGTGTCAGAGAGGTTTAAGCAGGGGAGGGGACAGCTGCAGTGTCAGTGAGGTGTAAGCAGGGGAGGGGACAGCTGCAGTGTCAGAGAGGTGTAAGCAGGGGACCGGACAGCAGCAGTGTCAGAGAGGTGTAAGCAGGGGAGGGGACAGCTACAGTGTCAGAGAGGTTTAAGCAGGGGAGGGGACAGCTGCAGTGTCAGTGAGGTGTAAGCAGGGGAGGGGACAGCGGCAGTGTCAGAGAGGTGTAAGCAGGGGACCGGACAGCAGCAGTGTCAGAGAGGTGTAAGCAGGGGATAGGACAGCTGCAGTGTCAGAGAGGTGTAAGCAGGGGAGGGGACAGATGCAGTGTCAGTGAGGTGTAAGCAGGGGAGGGGACAGCAACAGTGTCAGAGAGGTGTAAGCAGGGGAGGGGACAGCTGCAGTGTCAGAGAGGTGTAAGCAGGGGAGGGGACAGCTGCACAGTGTTGATTGGATACCTCATTATCCTATTCGAGTTTGGTCGAATTCGGATAGTAAACTATCCGAATTCACTCGAAGTTCGATATTCGAGTTAATCGAATATCCAATTCGACCTCGGATATCCGACATCACTATTAAACACTAGTAAAATATTCGAGCTGGCCTTAAATTGCTTTTAAAACTTGTATTGGAGGTCAATGATGCATGAAACCACCTTTTTTTTGAAGAAAAACATCAAGTGATTATGTGGTGATGTAGTAGTTATAAAAAAGGTATCAAAAATAGTAAATTAACTTCATGAAAAGTGTTTGCATAAGAAGGTGTGTCCAAAATGGTTGTAAGTTGGAAGTCTTCATTTACGTCATCTTCATCTTCTGCTTCTATATCTTCTTCTTCTTCTAGATCTTCTTCTTTTTCTTCTTCTTTTAGATCTTCAACTGCTCGAATCTTCGTCATCTTCTACTTCTTGTATCTTCTTCAATTATCAGCACACAGACAGCAGAAGCTCAATGCAGCTACAGGAGGAGGAGGAGTGTGTGTCAGGCAGTGTGATGTGACTGACATAATAGGCCCTGGGTCCTAGCGGTGGTACCAGGGCCGTAAATAAACACCATGAAGTTCCAGACAGCGGTCCTGAAGCCCACATTGTGTCCAATACACAATTGGGACAGCACAGTTTTCAACCCGGACACCTCTAAAATAATTTTATTTATTTTTTTTCAAAATAATGCAGCTATTTTTGAGCGTAAATAGCTGGTGGCGCATGGGCAGCAGCACCTTGTAATGTGTTCCCTGGCAGTGGAGACACAGACACCAGGAGTAAATACAACAGCAGGCAGCGTGAGGAGGATGAGTGTGTGGCAGACTGGCAGTGGCAGCAGGCAGGCGGGCAGCGAGACATAGCTGGTGGCGCATGGGCAGCAGCACCTTGTAATGTGTTCCCTGGCAGTGGAGACACAGACAGCAGGAGGAAATACAACAGCAGGCAGCGTGAGGAGGATGAGTGTGTGGCACACTGGCAGCAGGCAGCAGGAGGGCAGGCAGCCAGACATAATAGGCCCTGGTTCCTAGCGGTGGTACCGGGGCCATAAATGAACACCATGAGGTTCCAGACAGCGGTCGTGAAGCCCACATTGTGTCCAATACACAATTGGGACAGCACAGTTTTCAATCCGGACACCTCTAAAATAATTTAATTTTTTTTTTCAAAATAATGCAGCTATTTTTGAGTGTAAATAGCTGGTGGCGCATGGGCAGCAGCACCTTGTAATGTGTTCCCTGGCAGTGGAGACACAGACAGCAGGAGTAAATACAACAGCAGGCAGCGTGAGGAGGATGAGTGTGTGTCAGACTGGCATTGGCAGCAGGCAGGCGGGCAGCGAGACATAGCTGGTGGCGCATGGGCAGCAGCACCTTGTAATGTGTTCCCTGGCAGTGGAGACACAGACAGCAGGAGGAAATACAACAGCAGGCAGCGTGAGGAGGATGAGTGTGTGGCACAGTGGCAGACTGGCAGCAGGCAGGAAGGCACACAGCGAGACATAATAGGCCCTGGTTCCTAGCGGTGGTACCAGGTCCGTAAATATACACCATGAGGTTCCAGACAGCGGTCGTGAAGCCCACATTGTGTCCAATACACAATTGGGACAGCACAGTTTTCAACCCAGACGCCTCAAAAATAATGACAAAATTATTACATTTTTTTTTTCCAGAAATGCAGCTATTTTTGAGCGGAAATAGCTGGTGGCGCATTGGCAGCAGCACCTTTTAATGTGTTCCCTGGCAGTGGAGACACAGACAGCAGGAGGAAATACAGCAGCAGCAGCAGGTGTAATGTGTGTGTGCCACTTCATGTCCCCCTCTCGCAGACAACAGGGGCCAGGAATTCGCCTTCCACCCAAGCCTGGTTCATTTTGAGAAACGTCAGTCTGTTCACAGACTTGTGAGACAGACGAGATCACTTCTCAGTGACGACTCCACCGGCTGCACTGAAGCAACGCTCTGACAGTACGCTGGAAGGGGGGCAGGAGAGCACTTCCAGGGCGTACTGTGCAAGCTCGCTCCAGATCGGCAGGTGCTTGACCCAATACTCCATGGGATCAACAGGGGCAACGCTGTCAAGCCCGCTGAAGGACCCCATGTAGTCAGCCACCATGCGGGTCAAGTGCTGTCTGTGACTGGAGAAGGATGCTGCTGCAGGCACCTCCTCTCTAGTTCCTGGCAGCTCTACACTCATGTAGAGCTCGTTGGTCAGAGACAGCAGGTCTGTGGTGCTGCTGCTGCCTCTGTGCTGGCTGGACAGTGGGGGTGGATGGCTGAGGGAAGGCTTCCTCCAAGCGCTCAACAAGGGACAGCTGCAAATCCCTCATTTGTTGCGCACGGTCTCCTCCTGCAGGCAGGAACTGGCTGAGCTTCCCCTTCAGACGTGGGTCCAGCATCATGCAGATCCAGATGTCCTCCCTCTGCTTCATCTGGATGACCCTTGGGTCCCTGCGCAGGCACCTCAGCATGTGCGCTGCCATTGGGAAGAGTCTGGCCACGTCTGCTGGCACATCATCGGCAGCCCCAGAGCCGACAGTGCTGTCCTCCTCATCCTCTGCCTCCTCCACCTCATCCTCTCTCCACCCCCGCCCCACTCCAGCTGCGCTCTGCTGCTCCCCCTCATCAGCAGCAAAGTCAGGGACCTCCACCAATTCCAAGCCCTCCTCCTCAGAGGTGGCCTGTGAAGCTGCCTGCAGCTCCTGCTGGTCCAAGGCTGCCGCTCCCTCTTCCAGAAGTGCATACAGGGCCCTGTCCAGCACACACAACATGGGGACCCACGAGCACACCATTGCATGGTCCCTGCTTACCATGTTGGTGGCCTGCAGGAAGGGTGCCAGCACTGAGCACACCTGCTGCATGTGCCCCCAGTCCTCCGTGGAGATGATGGACGGGAGGTTGGTGGTGGCACGCCCAGTTGCAGTGATGGCGGCAACTGTTGCTCGTGCAACGTACTGGCTGACAGCCTGCCTCTGTTCAACCAGACGCTCCAACATCGCCAGGGTGGAGTTCCAGCGAGTTGGAACATCGATCACAAGCCGGTGCTGTGGCAGGTGCAGCTCCTTCTGCACCTCTTCCAGGGTCTATATGAAAAGGGCGCCGGTAAAAAAAGGGCACCTGGTGGAGCCCATATATACCAACTTCGGCTACAAAAAAGGCGCCTGGTGTAGCTCATATAAAAACTTCGGCTACAAAAAAACTCCGGGATGTGTTAATTACTATTCCCCCTCCAGGCCGCCATGGATAGTGGGGGAATGAAATAAATCGGCTTCCAGCACTTGTAGCCCATATAAAAACATAGGCTACAAAAAATGCAATAATATGGGCTACAAAGGGGGGCCCTACTGTAGCCGAAAACCTTGTAGCCGAAAAAATATGGGCTACAAAGTGGCGCCCTACTGTAGCCGAAAACCTTGTAGCCGAAAAAATATGGGCTACAAAAGGGAGCCCGCTTGTAGCCTATATCAAAATTCGGGTGCCCTTTTCTACACCTTGTAGTCCATATTTCCAGAAATAACATTGATGTCTATGGCGGCGCCCTTTTCATACGGGCAGCTCGGGCGCCCTTTTCAACCGATACCCTCTTCCAGGCTCGATACAGCTGCGGGCGAGTGCCGGAAATGACGCACAACCTTCCTTGCCGCCTCAAGGAGTCGGTCCATCCCCTGGTAGGTCCGCAGGAACTTTTGGACTACCAGGTTCAGGACGTGCGCCGGGCAAGGGATGTGGGTCAGGTCTCCACCGCTGATTGCAGCAACCAGGTTTGCCCCATTGTCGGACACCACCTCTCCGACTCTGAGGCCTCTGGGGGTCAGCCAATTCCTCTCCTGCTCTCAGAGTTTCGCCAGGACATGGTTCGCCGTCAGTTTGGTCTTCCCCAGGCTGACCAATTCCAGCAGCGCTTGGCAGTGGCGGGGCTTCACGCTGCTGCTGAGGCGGGGGGTTTGGTCAGGTGTGCCGGAGGATGGAAGCGAATCAGAGGAACCTGCTGCAATTCCGCTGACCCTGCATGGTGGCACCACCCACTGCGTTGTTGCTGCTGCTGCTCTGACAGTGCCCGATGCTGCTCCTCCCTCCTCACCCCCTTCCACCAAGCTGACCCAATGCGCGGTGAAGGACAGATAGCGGCCTGTCCCAAACCGGCTGCTCCACGAGTCCATGGTGACGTGGACCCGTTGACCCACCGCGTGATCCAGCCCTCTCCCGACATTGGCCATCACAGAGCGGTGAAGTGCAGGGATGGCCGTGCGTGCGAAAAAATGTCGGCTGGGGATTGGCCAATCGGGGGCTGCACACATCAGGAGCGCACGCATGTCGCTCCCCTCCTGCACAAGGGAATAAGGCAGGAGTTGGGAGCACATGGCCCGTGCCAGCAAGTCGTTCAGCTGACGCACGCGATGGCTGCTGGGAGGCAGAACCCTGACCACCCCCTGGAAGGTGTCGCTGAGCAGGGTCTGGCGACGCCTTTTGCTGACACGGGAATGAGTGGAGGGAGCAGAGGAGGCCACTGAGGACTGGCTGCCAGAACAGGCCTCAGTGTCGGCGGCAGGAGTTGCAGAGGGAGGAGGAGCAGTGCGTTGCTGACGCACTCCTGCTGGTGCTGCTGGAGAAGGTGGAGGAGGGCGGGTGGCTGCTGCCGACGGCTTCGCAGTGGTGGCGGGTCTGCCACTGCCAGCTTCTTTCAACTTCATGAACTCCTCATGCTCATGAAAGTGTTTCCCTGCCAGATGGTTCACCAGAGAGGTGGTGCCGTACGCAGAGGGCTCCTTCCCTCTGCTGAGCTGCTGGCGGCACTGGTTGCAGGTGGCATACTTGCACTCCACATATGGCAGGGTGAAATAATTCCAAATTGGGGAGGTGAAGTTGCCCCTTCGGCTGGAAGGTGCTGCTGCCGCTGGTCTCCCTGTGGTGGTTGGGGGGGGGGGTTTCTTGGTGCGGCTGGTGGCACTGGCAGAACTCTCCGCCTCCGGATCAGCACCCTGTGTGGCCTGCATACCACGCCCACTTCTGATCCTGCCTATGCCTGCGATGCTGATCCTTCTAGCAAGGCCCACAGACGCATCCTCCTCCTCAGAGCTGATGACATCCTCAGGATCTGCCACCCAGTCTCTGTCCTTCACCCTGTCATCATCATCCTCCCCCTCCGCAAACATGTCCTGCTGGGACAACCCCACAAACTCCCCTTCTGCATGCATGGGCTGAGGGACAGTCACTACTGTCTGACTGTCCAAAGCATCAGCCCCCAAAGTGCCCATCAGCATTTCTTCCCCCTCCAATTCTGCCGCATCAGCACTCCATACCCTCTCTGTGCTTGGGGTCCATAAGAAGGTGCTGAGTGACAGGGTGCTGGTGTTGCCCGCTGGGGCTGGAGAACTGCACTCCTCCTCCCCAGGCAGTGCTGGGCGGCTGCTGCTGCTCTTGCAAACAGGAGTGGTGGCGGGGGTGGAGGACTCGGTTCCAGAGCTAATGGTGGCCTGCTCATCCACCATCAGTTCCACCACAGAGTCTGCGTCCTTCTCCTCAATAGGACGGCTACGACCTGGCGGTGGGAGGAACATCTGCGCCACACGCTGCTGCTGTGTCTCTGCAGCGTGACCCCCAGCTGTTGGGCGGCCAAGGCGTCCACGCCCAGTGGCTAATGGCGGAATAGCCACTGGTGCAGATGCAGAACTGCGCATGGTGGTGGTGGTGGCGCGGCTGCCACTACCTCCTCTCTTGCCGATGCCCTTGCTGCCCCTTCCCAAACCGCGGCTGCCAGTGCCAGACATCATATATTTTTTATTATACAAATGAAAAAAAAAAAAATAGGTATGTAAAGGCGGGTGGGACAAGTGGGGTACTTTAATGGGGTGGGACTGGTGGTGGTGGGTGTGTGAGGTGACAGACAGGTGTACTCTACACCAGAGATCGGTGTAGCGCTAACGATCCTAACTGATGCTGACTGACGGTGTCCCTATACACAGACTACAGTACAGTACAATTCAGTGAATACACAATACAAGTAATTTTAACAATAGGACGGGTGTAGCACTAACGAGAGGGTGCGGACAGCGCAGACGTGCACTGCGCACACAAAGACCCTAGGTAACGCAGTGACGGACGGTCCCTATACACAGACTAGAGTACACTACAGTACTAACTAAACAATAGGAGAATCTAGCTAAACAATAGAACATGTGTGAGTAGATTACAGAGAGCAGATACAGGACAGGTATAGCAGTAAAGCTGTGCCTTGCTAACTACAAAATAGTACAATAATCTATCTAACACCGAAGTAGTACAGTAGAGTAGGACAGGTGAGAGCACAGGTAACTAGAGACTAGAGCACAGAGCAGGGCCGGCTGCCTTGCCTTGGCACAGGGCCTAGCTGCTGCAGCTGCAGCAGCACCAGTGACAGTCTCCCTCCCTAGGACCTAATCACACAAACTAAACTGCCTAAAATACAATCTATTTACAATACAAAGCAATACAGGTGAATATTTATCCGAGTATCTCGGATATCCTAGTTTGGATGAGCATCACTAAGCTGCAGTATCAGAGAGGTGTGAGCAGGGGAGGGGACAACTGCAGTGTCAGTGAGGTGTAAGCAGGGGAGGGGACAGCCGCGTTGTCAGTAAGGTGTAAGCAGAGGAGGGGACAGATGCAGTGTCAGAGAGGTGTAAGCAGGGGAGGGGACAGCTGCAGTGCCAGAGAGGTGTAAGCAGGGGACGGGACAGCAGCAGTGTCAGAGAGGTGTAAGCAGGAGAGGGGACAGATGCAGTGTCAGAGAGGTGCAAGCAGGGGAGGGGACAGCTGCAGTGTCAGAGAGGTGTAAGCAGGGGAGGGGACAGATGCAGTGTCAGAGAGGTGCAAGCAGGGGAGGGGACAGCTGCAGTGTCAGAGAGGTGCAAGCAGGGGAGGGGACAGCTGCAGTGTCAGAGAGGTGCAAGCAGGGGTGGGAACAGCTACAGTGTCAGAGAGGTGTGAGCAGGGGAGGGGACAACTGCAGTGTCAGTGAGGTGTAAGCAGGGGAGGGGACAGCCGCGTTGTCAGTAAGGTGTAAGCAGGGGAGGGGACAGATGCAGTGTCAGAGAGGTGTAAGCAGGGGAGGGGACAGCTGCAGTGCCAGAGAGGTGTAAGCAGGGGACGGGACAGCAGCAGTGTCAGAGAGGTGTAAGCAGGGGAGGGGACAGATGCAGTGTCAGAGAGGTGCAAGCAGGGGAGGGGACAGCTGCAGTGTCAGAGAGGTGTAAGCAGGGGAGGGGACAGATGCAGTGTCAGAGAGGTGCAAGCAGGGGAGGGGACAGCTGCAGTGTCAGAGAGGTGCAAGCAGGGGAGGGAACAGCTACAGTGTCAGAGAGATGTAAGCATGGGAGGGGACAGCTGCAGTGTCAGAGAGGTGTAAGCAGGGGAGGAGACAGCCACAGTGCCAGAGAGGTGTAAGCAGGGGAAGGGGCAGCCACAGTGTCAGAGAGGTGTAAGCAGGGGAGGGGACAGCTGCAGTGTCAGAGAGGTGTAAGCAGGGGAGGGGACAGCTGCAGTGTCAAAGAGGTGTAAGCAGGGGAGGGGACAGCTGCAGTGTCAGAGAGGTGTAAGCAGGGGAGGGGACAGCTGCAGTGTCAGAGAGGTGGAAGCAGGGGAGGGGACCGCTGCAGTGTCAGAGAGGTGCAAGCAGGGGAGGGGACAGCTGCAGTGTCAGAGAGGTGCAAGCAGGGGAGGGGACAGCTGCAGTGTCAGAGAGGTGTAAGCATGGGAGGGGACAGCTGCAGTGTCAGAGAGGTGTAAGCAGGGGAGGGAACAGCAGCATTGTCAGAGAGGTGTAAGCAGGGGAGGGGACAGATGCAGTGTCAGAGAGGTGCAAGCAGGGGAGGAGACAGCCACAGTGCCAGAGAGGTGTAAGCAGGGGAAGGGGCAGTCACAGTTTCAGAGAGGTGTAAGCAGGGGAAGGGACAGCTGCAGTGTCAGAGAGATGTAAGCACGGGAGGGGACAGCTGCAGTGTCAAAGAGGTGTAAGCAGGGGAGGGGACAGCTGCAGTGTCAGAGAGGTGTAAGCAGGGGAGGGGACAGCTGCAGTGTCAGAGAGGTGTAAGCAGGGGAGGGGACAGCTGCAGTGTCAGAGAGGTGTTAGCAGGGGAGGGGACAGCTGCAGTTTCAGAGAGGTGTAAGCAGGGGAGGGGACAGCTGCAGTGTCAGAGAGGTGTAAGCAGGGGAGGGGACAGCTGCAGTGTAAGCAGATGAGGGGACAGCTGCAGTGTCAGAGAGGTGTAAGCAGGGGAGGGGACAGCTGCAGTGTAAGCAGATGAGGGGGCAGCTGCAGTGTCAGAGAGGTGTAAGCAGGGGAGGGGACAGCTGCAGTGTCATAGTGGTGTAAGCAGGGGAGGGGACAGCTGCAGTGTCATAGTGGTGTAAGCAGGGGAGGGGATAGCTGCAGTGTCAGAGAGGTGTAAGCAGGGGAGGGGACAGCTGCAGTGTCATAGTGGTGTAAGCAGGGGAGGGGACAGCTGCAGTGTTAGAGAGGTGTAAGCAGGGGAGGGGACAGCTGCAGTGTCAGAGAGGTGTAAGCAGGGGAGGGGGCAGCTGCAGTGTCAGAGAGGTGTAAGCAGGGGAGGGGACAGCTGCAGTGGCAGAGAGGTGTAATCAGAGTAAGGGAACAGTTTGTTAAGGATTACTAATATTCAATGTACATATAGAGGTAATCATTACCTGCATAGCATCAATGCAAAGCTAATAAGATGGATAGAGGAGGGCCCCTCTAGTCCAGGGGCCCTGGTGCGGTCGCAACCTCTACATCCTGTATTGCTATGCCACGTTAACAAAATACTTTCTTGCTATATACTCTATTGTCTTTAAGTGCTTTTCATACAATGGGCCTGATTCACAAAGCAGTGCAAAGTGTTTTCACGCCAGTGAAAAGCCCTTTATCACGCCTAAACTCAGTTTAGGCATGATAAGAAGAAACTTGCGCAAATTTTCCGCGTGCCAAGTTTTGCGCGAGCAATTGCGCGGGCACGCGCGCAGCACACGGCGCTTCGCGCGCAGCGCCCATTAAGCCCTATGGGACTTTGCGCGCGATAATCAGCACAAAGCGGTGCTAACTCAGCGGTGCAAAGGTTATCACGTCTAAAGTCTTTTAGGCGTGATAACTGAGTTATCACCGCTTTGTGAATCAGGCCCAATGTCAAAGTTAAAGTGGAGCTGAACTCTTGCACAGGACAGAAGAAAAACGTGGAGAAACGCACCCTGTATGTATTTAGAGAGATGAACCGGTCCAATTCACCCTTATCTCTGACTAATCACAAGTGTAATTTGATCTCTCAGCTGAGTCAGCTGCCTGGCTCACCCGAGCAGCTAATTTGCAAACACACTATGTCAACCCTATATCTGTTTTCATGAAAGCAGGAAGTAGACACATTGCAGATTTATTGCAGGATTTGTATCAATGGTAACACAGAAGTTTTTTTTGAAAGATTATTATGCTTTTGCTTATCTTTTAGAACAGAGAGGAGGTTCGTAGTACAGGTCCACTTTAATAACTGAAATCTATGTAACAATCTGCACCTTACTTGTCATGTGACCATGCAATACCTTTATTTCCAGGTGTGACAATGGCGTCTGCTGCTGTGACTGCTGAGCTCCGCTGCTCCATCTGTATGGAGATCTATAGAGATCCTGTGACCTTGCCGTGTGGCCACAACTTCTGCCGGGGCTGCATCACACAAGCCTGGGACCACCAGACGCATCTAAGGGAATATAAATGTCCTGAATGTCAGAAGATATACAGGAGGAGGCCTGAGCTGGTGAGGAACACAAGGCTACATAATATCTGTGAGGCTTTTCATGCTAAGAGCGGGATCTTCTGTAATTACTGTGACATTCCTGTTCCTGCTACTAAATCCTGTCTGCAGTGTGAGACCTCCTTGTGTGATCATCACCTGAAGACACATGACAGGTCAGGAGGACACACTTTACTGCCTCCCACCGCTGACCTGGGGAAGAGGAAATGCTCCGTCCATAAGGAAATACTGAAGTATTACTGCACTGAGGATGCTGCCTGTGTCTGTGTGTCCTGCACTGTGATCGGGGGACATGTAGGACATATGATGATGTTACTGGATGAGGCCTCTGAGGAGAAGAAGAAGAAGTTGAGAAATGATCTGCAGAAACTGAGGGCAGAGAAAGAGAAGGCTGAGAAAAGAGTCCAGAGTCTGGAGGAACGCAGGAGAAAAGCACAAGAAAAAGCAGCTGGTGAAGCAGAGAGAGTCACTGCCCTGTTTACAGACCTCAGGAGAAGGCTGGAGGAGCTGGAGAAGAGAGTCCTGAGTGACATCATGAGGCGGGTACAATGCTATGATGACATCATCAGACAGCTGGCGATAAAGAAGGCGGAGTTGTCCAGGAAGATGTGTCACATTGAGGAGCTGTGTAACATGACTGATCCACTGACTGTCTTACAGGAATCACACACAGGTGACTTGTGTGACACGGAGGGCAGACATGATAAGCAGCTCCATGATGGAGGGGATCTGGATGTGGCCGGCATCTCACATACATTACACACAGGACTAGCTGAGATCATGTCTGGGGTAACTGGGGGGCTCTCTGTACAGCCTGCAGACATATTACTGGATGTAAACACAGCTGGTAATTATCTACATATATCAGATGACAGGAAAACTGCCTCCCGGTCAGATATATGGCAGAACCGCCCAGAAACACCAGAGAGATTTCAGCGTTATCCTCAGGTGTTGAGCAGCCGGAGTTTCTCCTCAGGGCGACATTACTGGGAAGTGGATGTTGGGAAATCAGAGGGCTGGGCAGTCGGGATGTGTTACCCCAGTATAGACAGGAGAGGAGAGCAGTCAGGGATTGGATGTAATAACAAGTCCTGGTGTTTGTGGAGGAGGTGTAATCTGTACTCAGTGACACATGACAGGAAAGAGATCCGATTACCTGATAGGATCCCCAGTGATAGAGTCAGGATATATCTGGATTATGAGGCCGGGCAGATCTCCTTTTATGCCCTGTGTGACCCCATCAGACACCTCCACACCTTCACTGCCACCTTCACTGAGCCCCTCCATGCTGGGTTAGGTGTACGGGATGGTTGTATAAAGATATCTGGGGGGAGTCAGGGGGTGTGAGCTCCGCCCACTGGTGACATCACAGGGAGAGGATTGTGATTGGCTGATTGTCCTGCCAGTAATTACTAGCTTAATATATCTTTAAAGGGAACCTGAAGCGAGTAAAATTATTTAAAATAAACACATGACTTAGCTGCAAATGAATATTACATACTTACCTCACCATCAGTTCCTCTCAGAAGCTCACCATTTTCTTATTACAACCATTCCTTCCAGTTCTGACAATATTTTGTCAGAACAGAAATATACCAGTTGCTGTCAGTTATATATTAGCTGCTGTCAGTTAAAACTGAATGTGCAAGGTACAAGCAGATGGTGGTTCAGACATCTCATTAGGTTTACAGAGCCTTGTTTATTCATCATAGTTCTGTAATGGGAGTACACTGCACAGCAGACTGACTTACACAGGAGGGACACAACCCCCACCCTCTCCCACAATGTGCAGGACTTTAGCCTCCTTTAGTCAGTGTTAGGGAGGGTGCCTTGTGGCATGCAGACAGTGCTGGGCTTATTATTAGAGAACCCTCCTGCTCTGCACACTGACCAATAAGAAGATGGCCACGCCCCCTGATCAGAGTGTGACATGTATCCTCCAGGAGGGAGACACACATGGGCGTCCTTCCATAGATAACTCCTCAGTCTTCCCATCTGGATGTTAGCATGGATTAGGGAGACAGATCTCCTCATACAACAGACCAGAGAAGCACCGAGATACGTGTAATACATTTGTGTTTCCTGTAATACACACATTTCTTTCTCACTGATAGTTATTATTATTTATTATTTGTATGTTTCTCGGCCTGATAGTAATAATCACCATTAATGCAATCTGTCGGGAGAAAGCCGGCTGTTACTGATATCTGGTGTCAGCAGAACAACAACATCATAAACAGCAAAAACAGTTTAAAGGGAACCAGAGAGGAATGGTTTTGTAAAATAGAAAAAGGCTTTTATACATACCTGGGGCTTCCTCCAGCCCCATAAGCCTGGATCGCTCCCACGCCGCCATCCTCCGCTTCCTGGATCCACCTGTACCGGGTCCCGTCACTTCCAGCGGACGCGGCCAATTGTCCGCATCACAGGGGCTCCCTCCATACCCGTACGCATGCGGCTGCGCAGTAAGCAGCCACATGCGTATCTGTATGGAGAGAGCACCCTCTGATGCGGAGAATTGGCCGCGTCCGCCGGCCGACTCGCGGCAATGACGGGACCCGGTACCGGCGGATCCAGGCAGCGGAGGACGGCGGCGTGGGAGCAATCCAGGCTTATGGGGCTGGAGGAAGCCCCAGGTATGTATAAAAGCTTTTTTTCATCCTCTCTGGTTCCCTTTAAAGCGGAATATAACCCTGCATTTCAACTTTGCTCTAAAACATTATTTACAGTATATTATATGCAACCAGCATTTTTTTTTTACTAGACCAGCATTGGAAGGGTTACACAGTGCTTTAAAGTTCCTGGAGATTTCTGCTGACGCATCCGAAGCTGAAATAGATACATTTTGTTTACATAAATGTATCTAAGTGTTGAATGTGACTCATCTCTCTGACTGAGAAGGAGTTGGAGGACAGCCAAAGAGTGTGTAACATTTCTCAATAGATACATATAACTAAATAGAATGTAACAATCTGAACTTCTGCATATCTCTCCACAGAACTTTAAACCTCTGTGTTTAACCCTTCCAATGCTGGTCTAGTAAAAAAAAAATGCTGGTTGCAAATAATATGCTGTAAATAATGTTTTAGAGCAAAGTTGAAATGCAGGGTTATATTCCGCTTTAATAAAAACTTGAATCTTAGAATAATAAAAGCTGTTGATTTTTGCTAGAAACAAATGTAGATATAGTATCAGCTCCTTATTACAAACTATGCAGGGTTCTCCCCAGGCTCTTTTAGCTGGGTGTTCCACCGGCTAATTTTGGTGAGCACCCGGCTGTCATCAGCTCGCCTCCTCCTCTGCTGTGAGCAGACTTGCACAGAGAACCACTAGCCCTGCATTCTTTCATCTTGCCCCACCCGGCACATACCTATGCAGGGCCGCCATCAGAAATTTTTGGGCCCCTCACACATCATCAAGCCTGGGCCCACCCACTGGCTGTTATACCCACCCACTAGCCACCCCACACCAGCCAGTAAGTGCTTTCACGTGATAGGATTAAGGATACCTTAGTGGAAAATAAAATGAAAAAAGCGACCCCCGAACTTACTTCCAGGTTGGGGTGGTCGTAACTTACAGTGCAGGCGTTTCCCAGTGAAGCATATCCTTGTACAGATTCACGTGGCCAGGAGCGCTGTGCGCAGGCACACTATGTAGTTGTGATGTCACAACTAGGTAGTGTGCCTGTGCAGAGCGCTCCCTCTCGGCTGCGTGAACGGATAGGATACACTTCGTCGGGCAGCACCTGCGCAGTAAGCCGCGACCACCCCAACCTGGAAGTAAGTTTGGGGGTCGATACTGACTAACAGAGGGGAATGGAGGAGAATGGGGGGGGGAGCAGTGGGCATGAGGAGAGCCCCTAAACATGCCTGCCCCCATTTTTCAATTTATTTTCCACGAAGGTATCCTTTAATGCCAGTGCGTTGGCAAGGCCAGATTTGTACTTTTTACCGCCCAAAGCCCAGTACCTCCAGCCGCCCCATGAAAACAGCTGGACTATGATTGGGTTATGGTACATAGGAAAAGGAGGGACAATAGAGATACTGATGGATCAGGGTACTGTGTTGAAAATGGAGGTTAGGAGAGATTAAAGGCTAGGCCTTTAGGCAATTTAAGCTAAGGCTTGGAATTTGATTATAAGATTATGGGAAAAGGGATAACATTATCAAGTTAAGGTTACGGATTACAGGATAAGGGTGATTAAATTGACTGAGGACAGTCAGTGACATGACTATGTACTCTGTAATGTGCTGCAGAAGATGTCAGTGCTATATAAATACATAATAATAATATGGTAGGACATTAGACTATGACTATGGTAGGATTAGAGTGTGAGCTCCTCTGAGGACAGTCAGTGACATGACTATGTACTCTGTAATGTGCTGCAGCAGGTGTCAGTGCTATATAAATACATAATAATAATAATATGGTAGGACATTAGGCTATGGCTATGGTAGGATTAGATTGTGAGCTCCTCTGAGGACAGTCAGTGACATGACTATGTACTCTGTAATGTGCTGCAGCAGGTGTCAGTGCTATATAAATACATAATAATAATAATATGGTAGGACATTAGGCTATGGCTATGGTAGGATTAGATTGTGAGCTCCTCTGAGGACAGTCAGTGACATGACTATGTACTCTGTAATGTGCTGCAGCAGGTGTCAGTGCTATATAAATACATAATAATAATAATAATAATATGGTAGGACATTAGGCTATGACTATGGTAGGATTAGATTGTGAGCTCCTCTGAGGACAGTCAGTGACATGACTATGTACTCTGTAAAGTGCTGCAGAAGATGCCAGTGCTATATAAATACATAATAATAATATGGTAGGACATTAGACTATGACTATGGTAGGATTAGAGTGTGAGCTCCTCTGAGGACAGTCAGTGACATGACTATGTACTCTGTAATGTGCTGCAGGAGATGTCAGTGGTATATAAATACATAATTATAATATGGGAGGACCTTAGACTATGACTATGGTAGGATTAGAGTGTGAGCTCCTCTGAGGACAGTCAGTGACATGACTATGTACTCTGTAATGTGCTGCAGAAGATGTCAGTGCTATATAAATACATAATAATATGGTAGGACATTAGACTATGACTATGGTAGGATTAGATTGTGAGCTCCTCTGAGGACAGTCAGTGACATGACTATGTACTCTGTAATGTGCTGCAGGAGATGTCAGTGGTATATAAATACATAATTATAATATGGGAGGACCTTAGACTATGACTATGGTAGGATTAGAGTGTGAGCTCCTCTGAGGACAGTCAGTGACATGACTATGTACTCTGTAATGTGCTGCAGGAGATGTCAGTGGTATATAAATAGAGTTGGGCCGAACGGTTCGCCGGCGAACGGGGTTCGCGCGAACTTAGGTGGTTCGCGTGCGGGTACCGCACGCGAACCTTTTGCGGAAGAAGTTCGGTTCGCCCCATAATGCACCTGAGGGTCAACTTTGACCCTCTACATCACAGTCAGCAGGCCCAGTGTAGCCAATTAGGCTACACTAGCCCCTGGAGCCCCACCCCCCCTTATATAAGGCAGGCAGCGGCGGCCATTACGGCCACTCGTGTGCCTGCATTAGTCAGAGTAGGGCGAGCTGCTGCAGACTGTCTCTCAGGGAAAGATTAGTTAGGCTTAACTTCTTCCTGGCTGCATACCTGTTCTGTTCAGTGAGCCCTCAGCCCACTGCATACCTGTACTGTGATCCTGCCACTGCATAGCTGTTCAGTGATCCTGCCACAGCATACCTGTTCTGTTCAGTGAGCCCTCAGCCCACTGCATACCTGTACTGTGATCCTGCCACTGCATAGCTGTTCAGTGATCCTGCCACAGCATACCTGTTCTGTTCAGTGAGCCCTCAGCCCACTGCATACCTGTACTGTGATCCTGCCACTGCATACCTGTTCAGTGATCCTGCCACAGCATACCTGTTCTGTTCAGTGAGCCCTCAGCCCACTGCATACCTGTACTGTGATCCTGCCACTGCATAGCTGTTCAGTGATCCTGCCACAGCATACCTGTTCTGTTCAGTGAGCCCCCAGCCCACTGCATACCTGTACTGTGATCCTGCCACTGCATACCTGTTCAGTGATCCTGCCACAGCATACCTGTTCTGTTCAGTGAGCCCTCAGCCCACTGCATACCTGTACTGTGATCCTGCCACTGCATACCTGTTCAGTGATCCTGCCACAGCATACCTGTTCTGTTCAGTGAGCCCTCAGCCCACTGCATACCTGTACTGTGATCCTGCCACTGCATAGCTGTTCAGTGATCCTGCCACAGCATACCTGTTCTGTTCAGTGAGCCCTCAGCCCACTGCATACCTGTACTGTGATCCTGCCACTGCATACCTGTTCAGTGATCCTGCCACAGCATACCTGTTCTGTTCAGTGAGCCCTCAGCCCACTGCATACCTGTACTGTGATACTGCCACTGCATACCTGTTCAGTGATCCTGCCACAGCATACCTGTTCTGTTCAGTGAGCCCTCAGCCCACTGCATACCTGTACTGTGATCCTGCCACTGCATACCTGTTCAGTGATCCTGCCACAGCATACCTGTTCTGTTCAGTGAGCCCTCAGCCCACTGCATACCTGTACTGTGATCCTGCCACTGCATAGCTGTTCAGTGATCCTGCCACAGCATACCTGTTCTGTTCAGTGAGCCCTCAGCCCACTGCATACCTGTACTGTGATCCTGCCACTGCATACCTGTTCAGTGATCCTGCCACAGCATACCTGTTCTGTTCAGTGAGCCCTCAGCCCACTGCATACCTGTACTGTGATACTGCCACTGCATACCTGTTCAGTGATCCTGCCACAGCATACCTGTTCTGTTCAGTGAGCCCTCAGCCCACTGCATACCTGTACTGTGATCCTGCCACTGCATAGCTGTTCAGTGATCCTGCCACAGCATACCTGTTCTGTTCAGTGAGCCCTCAGCCCACTGCATACCTGTACTGTGATCCTGCCACTGCATACCTGTTCAGTGATCCTGCCACAGCATACCTGTTCTGTTCAGTGAGCCCTCAGCCCACTGCATACCTGTACTGTGATCCTGCCACTGCATAGCTGTTCAGTGATCCTGCCACAGCATACCTGTTCTGTTCAGTGAGCCCCCAGCCCACTGCATACCTGTACTGTGATCCTGCCACTGCATACCTGTTCAGTGATCCTGCCACTGTATACCTGTTCTGTGAACCCGCCACTGTATACCTGTTCTGTTCAGTGGACCCGCCACTGTATACCTGTTCTGTGAACCCGCCACTGTATACCTGTTCTGTTCAGTGGACCTGCCACTGTATACCTGTTTAGTGAACACGCCACTGCATACCTGTTGTGTTCAGTGAACCTGCCACTGCATACCTGTTCTGTGAACCCGCCACTGTATACCTGTTCTGTTCAGTGGACCCGCCACTGTATACCTGTTCTGTTCAGTGGACCTGCCACTGTATACCTGTTCTGTTCAGTGGACCTGCCACTGTATACCTGTTTAGTGAACACGCCACTGCATACCTGTTGTGTTCAGTGAACCCGCCACTGTATACCTGTACTGTTCAGTGAACCCACCGCATCAGTGCGCATACCTGTGCAGTTAAGTGAACCCACCTACCTACGTGAGTGCACGCAGTGTGATATACCACTCCGTGCATACCCGATATGGACAAAACAGGTAGAGGAAGAGGAAGAGGTAGTGGCAGAGGCAGAGGAAGGCCACCCGGCAGGTCTGCGCGAGGTCGTGTAAATGTAATTTCGTGTGGACCTGGCCCACAGTACAGTGCTCGGAAGAAGGCACGTCCCATCACCTCCCAAGATTGTCAGGACGTGGTTGAGTATTTAGCGACACAGAACACCTCATCTTGCTCAGCCACCAGCGCTACTACTAGCACCACTTCCGCTGCATTTGACACTTCGCAAGAATTATTTAGTGGTGGTGAAATCACTGATGCACAGCCATTGTTACAGCCAGATGAATTTTCACCAGCTCATATGTCTGCGTTACGCGACAACACTATGGATGTAACGTGTAAGGAGGATGAAGGACCTACACATTTGGATTTTTCTGAGGCA
Organism: Hyperolius riggenbachi; assembly: GCF_040937935.1. Lineage (NCBI taxonomy): Eukaryota > Metazoa > Chordata > Amphibia > Anura > Hyperoliidae > Hyperolius > Hyperolius riggenbachi. The sequence continues at coordinate 11,189,944 of NC_090654.1, forward strand.
AGCGAAGCTGGGCAGGATGATTACGATGATGACGATGATAGGGATCCTCTGTATGTTCCCAATAGAGGAGATGAAGAGGGGGACAGTTCAGAGGGGGAGTCAGAGAGTAGTAGGAGGATAGAAGTTGCTGAAAGAAGCTGGGGCAGCTCTTTGCCACCAGCTGTTTCTGACGGAGTCCGGCACCATGTATCGCCAGATTCGCCACCTATGTACAGCCAGCCAACTTGCCCTTCAGCATCAGCTGCTGAGGTGCCCACATCCCAGGGTGGCTCAGCGGTGTGGAAATTTTTTAATGTGTGTGCCTCAGATCGGACCAAAGCCATCTGTTCGCTCTGCCAACAAAAATTGAGCCGTGGAAAGGCCAACACTCACGTAGGGACAAGTGCCTTACGAAGGCACCTGCAGAAAAGGCACAAACAGCAATGGGATGGCCACCTGAGCAAAAGCAGCAGCAGCACACAAAAGCAAAGTCACCCTCCTTCTCCTCTTCCTCCTTCAGGTGCATCATCTGCTTATGCCGCTCTCTCCCTTGCACCTTCACAGGCACCCTCCTCCACTCCGCCTCTGCCCTTGAGCGGTTCCTGCTCCTCTGCCCACAGCAGCAGTCAGGTGTCCGTGAAGGAAATGTTTGAGCGGAAGAAGCCACTTTTGGCCAGTCACCCCCTTGCCCGGCGTCTGACAGCTGGCGTGGCGGAACTGTTAGCTCGCCAGCTGTTACCATACCGGCTGGTGGACTCTGAGGCCTTCCGTAAATTTGTGGCCATCGGAACACCGCAGTGGAAGATGCCAGGCCGCACTTATTTTTCCAGAAAGGCCATACCCCAACTGCACCGTGAAGTTGAGAGGCAAGTGGTGTCATCTCTTGCGAAGAGCGTTGGGTCAAGGGTACACCTGACCACGGATGCCTGGTCTGCCAAGCACGGGCAGGGCCGCTACATTACCTACACAGCCCATTGGGTGAACCTGGTGGTGAACGATGGCAAGCAGAAAGCGGCGGACCAAATTGTGACACCTCCACGGCTTGCAGGCAGGCCTCCTGCCACCTCCTCTCCTCCTGCTACATGCTCTTCGCTGTCCTCCTCCTCCTCCTTGGCTGAGTGGCAGTTCTCCTCTCCAGCTACACAGCCCCAGTTCCGCAGGGCCTATGCTGCATGCCAGGTACGACGGTGTCACGCCATCTTAGACATGGCTTGTCTCAAAGCGGAGAGTCACACTGGAGCAGCTCTCCTGGCTGCTCTTAAGAAACAGGTGGATGAGTGGCTGACCCCGCACCACCTGGAGATAGGCAACGTGGTGTGCGACAACGGCAGCAATCTGCTTGCCGCTTTGCATATGGGGAAGCTGACACACATACCCTGCATGGCACATGTCATGAATCTGGTGGTTCAAAGATTTGTGGCAAAGTACCCTGGCTTAGCGGATGTCCTGAAGCAGGCCAGGAAGTTCTGTGGGCATTTGAGGCGCTCTTACACAGCCATGGCACGATTTGCAGAAATTCAGCGTAAAAACAACATGCCGGTGAGACGCCTCATTTGCGATAGCCCCACTCGCTGGAACTCGACCCTCCTCATGTTCTCCCGCCTGCTAGAACAGAAGAAAGCCGTCACCCAGTACCTCTACAACTGGAGTAGAACGAAACAGTCTGGGAAGATGGGGATGTTCTGGCCCGACAACTGGACAATGATGAAAAATGCATGCAGGCTCATGCGGCCGTTTGAGGTGGTGACCAACCTGGTGAGCCGCAGTGAGGGCACCATCAGCGACTTAATTCCCTACGCGTACTTCTTGGAGCGTGCTGTGCGTAGAGTGGCGGATGAAGCTGCGAATGAGCGTGACCAGGAACCGTTACGGCAGGAACAGGCATGGGACCAATTTTCATCAGACCCAGCTGTTTCCTCAACACCTGCGGCAGCACAGAGGGGGGAGGAGGAGAAAGAAGAGAGGTCATGTGCAGAAGATGAGTCAGACTCAGAGGATGATGAGCAAGGTGTTTCTTTGGGGGAGGAGGAGGAGGAGGAGGGGACAGCGGCAGGAGAACAACCGCAGCAGGCGTCGCAGGGGGCTTGTGCTGCGCAACCTTCCCGTGGTATTGTTCGCGGCTGGGGGGAGGAGGTTGACTTACCTGACGTCACTGAGGAAGAGCAAGAGGAGATGGAGGGTACTGGATCCGACTTTGTGCAGATGTCGTCTTTTATGCTGTCCTGCCTGTTGAGGGACCCCCGTATAAAAAACCTCAAGGGGAATGAGCTGTACTGGGTGGCCACACTACTAGACCCTCGGTACAGGCACAAAGTGGCGGACCTGTTACCAACTCACCGGAAGGTGGAAAGGATGCAGCACATGCAGAACCAGCTGTCAACTATGCTTTACAATGCCTTTAAGGGTGATGTGACGGCACAACGCCAGCAAGGTACCACTGCCACTAATCCTCCTCCCGTGTCCACGCAGTCAAAGACAGGACGCTCCAGCGATCTCATGGTGATGTCGGACATGCGGACGTTCTTTAGTCCAACGCCTCGCCGTAGCCCTTCCGGATCCACCCTCCACCAACGCCTGGAACGGCAGGTAGCCGACTACCTGGCCTTAAGTGTGGATGTAGACACTGCTGTGAACAGCGATGAGGAACCCTTGAACTACTGGGTGCGCAGGCTTGACCTGTGGCCAGAGCTGTCCCAATTTGCCATCCAACTTCTCTCCTGCCCTGCCGCAAGCGTCCTCTCAGAAAGGACCTTCAGCGCAGCTGGAGGCATTGTCACAGAGAAGAGAAGTCGCCTAAGTCACAAAAGTGTTAAGTACCTCACCTTTATAAAAATGAATGAGGCATGGATCCCGGAGGGCTGCTGCCCGCCCCAAGACTAAGTCAGTCCCCGCACATACAGCATCTCTGCCTGCACGCCGTGTGACTGGCTGCCTGGCCTGCCCCAAGAAGACTAAGTCGCTCCCAGTCCCTCCACACAGCATGTCTGCCTGCAGGCCGCTTCACTACCTTCTCCGCCACCACCAACAGGGTCCGGGACTCCAGGCGGATTGCTGAATTTTTTAGGCCGCTGCTAGCAGCGGCCGCTGTAATAATTTTTCGGGTGCGTGTACATGACTGCCTAATTTTTCTGGCTGCACTGCGGGCAGCTGCAACAACAAAAGAAAAGGCATGAACATGCGCCCATTCCCCTTCGTGATCATTACCTTGCCGTGGTGAAGGGGCTTGCGTATCACAATGGAGCAATGACCGGCGCCTAGATGAGTGTCTCGGGGGGCACACCCACGATAATAAGGTCGTTGCCTCATTGTGGTCAGACCAAATTTGATCAGCTGGACAGTCACTGTTCTGTCATTCAGCTACATCAGCCAGGTGACTGACCATATGGGCTGTAAAGCCACCAAAACCTGCACTCTCGCCATGGTGCGCACCAGTCCAGCACGGCCGTCACTACACAAACAGCTGTTTGCGGTGCGTTACACGATGAGTTTGGTGCGTCAGTGTGAAGCAGTACCTTAATTACACTACCTGATTGATGTATACACATGCAAGATGTTTGAAAGCACTTTAGGCCTGTCATTTAACATTCAATGTGATTTCTGCCCTTAAAACGCTGCTTTGCGTCAAATCCAGATTTTTCCCGGGGACTTTTGGCATGTATCCCACTCCGCCATCCCCCCCTCCAGGTGTTAGACCCCTTGAAACATCTTTTCCATCACTTTTGTGGCCAGCATAATTAATTTTTTTTTTCAAAGTTCGCATCCCCATTGAAGTCTATTGCGGTTCGCGAACTTTAACGCGAACCGAACCTTTCGCGAAAGTTCGCGAACCCGGTTCGCGAACCGAAAATCGGAGGTTCGGCCCAACTCTATATATAAATACATAATTATAATATGGGAGGACCTTAGACTATGACTATGGTAGGATTAGAGTGTGAGCTCCTCTGAGGACAGTCAGTGACATGACTATGTACTCTGTAATGTGCTGCAGAAGATGTCAGTGCTATATAAATACATAATAATATGGTAGGACATTAGACTATGACTATGGTAGGATTAGAGTGTGAGCTCCTCTGAGGACAGTCAGTGACATGACTATGTACTCTGTAATGTGCTGCAGAAGATGTCAGTGCTATATAAATACATAATAATATGGTAGGACATTAGACTATGACTATGGTAGGATTAGAGTGTGAGCTCCTCTGAGGACAGTCAGTGACATGACTATGTACTCTGTAATGTGCTGCAGAAGATGTCAGTGCTATATAAATACATAATAATATGGTAGGACAGATTATGGTAGGTAGGATTAGATTGTGAGCTCCTCTGTAACATGCTATGGGGGACATCAGCATAGGATAAATACTAATTATTAAGGTGACACATTGATGGGATGGTTTTGGAGAGGGAGATAATTTAATTAAGAGGGAAAGAATGATGGGGTGAGAGAGGCAGATAGTAGTAAAAAGTTTAGTGACTGGGGGGGCATAGGAAAGGAAGGTGGAGGTAAAAGGGGAGATGCAGCAAGAGATAGGAGGAATGGAGAGTGACAGCGGATGGTCTGCTACAAAAAGGCTGCACAAACAATGAACCCTAAAGGCAAGCTGGAATGTTTAAATGGGTCAGACCGACGTCTGAACCAGCCGTCCTCAGCAGCTCGGTGACTTGTTGCAAATGCTTTTTTGCAAGTGTGTAGAAAAGCATTTGTCAGCATCCGGTGGCGCTTTCCCTGCAGAGGGAAATGGAAGAGTGGCTGTAAACGATCCTGGAAACAATCCGCTTCCAGGATCGGCTAAGCGTTTGGGCAGACAATGGCGAAAATCGGGATCAAAATGTGACATTTGCACAAACAGTACAATAGATGGCGGTAAGGAATCATACCAACGGCTGTCCATTCATCTGGCTGGACAGCGTTTAAGCAACAAGCAACGCAGCCGTCGGGGACCGTCGCAGAACCGTCCGAGGGTCCAAGCCTAAATGTATTGAGGCAGAATAACCCATACAATAAAATCTAACTGCCTCTGCGACATCCTGTCCCTGTGTACATGCTTTTTTGCTACTGCGCATGTGCGCAGCACGGACAGCTGTTGGGACAGGAGCACAGGGCCAGGGAGTCGGGTGGGCGTGTGCACGGGTGGACTGGTGCGCACTAACTGGCAGCAGTGTCACAAGAGACCTAGAGCTCGTTTGTAAAAGGGCTTAGGTCTACTCGTGGGCAGCACGGTGGCATATTGGTTAGCGCTCTCGCCTTGCAGCGCTGGGTCCCCGGTTCGAATTCCAGCCAAGTCAACATCTGCACAGAGTTTGTATGTTCTCCCCATGACTGTGTGGGTTTCCTCCGGGCATTCCGGTTTCCTCCCACATCCCAAAAACATACAGATAAGTTAGCTCGGAAAGATACAAAGATTTGAAAGCAAGAACCCAATACAGTGTAGTATGTCGAGGTAGATGGGGTAAGACGAAACAACAATGATTAATATGCTTACAAGTCTGGGTTACCATACAGGCAACCACTGGATGTGCAGGTGGGGAGAATTCTAACCTGACCCCACTCAGGTATTAAGAAGTCGCTCTCTGTAGACAGGAAAAATGGGGATACACCCCTCCACCAGGGGTGGACTAGATCAATGGAGAATAGGTAATAACAGAGGCGCCAAATTAGAGTCAAAGGTTTAAAAACAGTTTAAAAGGAGGGGGATTGGTGGTTACCACCCTCAGGTATATAATGACCAGCCAACTGTGGCGCTGGGCCCTAAAACTGATACAGCCTCGTGTATCTCCAACATTGATTTCCTGATGAAGCGGGCGCTTGACCCGTGAAACGCGTTGCTTACCTGGAGATTTTATAATAAATTATATTGTTTATATATAACGACTCATTGGCTGGTCATTATATACCTGAGGGTGGTAACCACCAACCCCCCTCCTTTTAAACTGTTTTTAAACATTTTACTCTAATTTGGCGCCTCTCTTATTACTTATTCTCCATAGATAAGTTAATTGGATTCCCCCTAGATTGGCCCTAGACTACGAGACATACACTACACAATACATACATAGACATATGACTATGGAAGGGATTAGATTGTGAACCCCTCTGAGAGACAGTTAAGTGACAAGACAATATACTCTGTACAGCACTGGGTAATATGTCGGCGCTATATAAATACCTAAATAAAATAAATAAATACTAGTAACCAATAAAGTGCTTAGTGCAGAGCAAAGCAATCAAGAAGGATCAGCTAGATTAAATCAAGTGTGAGAGGAAGTGCTGGTGCTCAAGTATAGGAACAGTCCTGTAAACAATACGGTGAACTACTGTGCCCAGAAGACCAAACCTGAAATAAAAGCAACCTGCAAGAAATGAACCCGTTTGTGTAAATAGCTGGCTGAGGGAATGAAAGGAAATGACTGCAGGAGAAGGGGGGAGAGCTCCCTGATACAGGATGAAAGGAGTGACTGCAGGAGAAGGGGGAGAGCTCCCTGATACAGGATGAAAGGAGTGACTGCAGGAGAAGGGGGAGAGCTCCCTGATACAGGATGAAAGGAGTGACTGCAGGAGAAGGGGGAGAGCTCCCTGATACAGGATGAAAGGAGTGACTGCAGGAGAAGGGGGAGAGCTCCCTGATACAGGATGAAAGGAGTGACTGCAGGAGAAGGGGGAGAGCTCCCTGATACAGGATGAAAGGAGTGACTGCAGGAGAAGGGGGAGAGCTCCCTGATACAGGATGAAAGGAGTGACTGCAGGAGAAGGGGGAGAGCTCCCTGATACAGGATGAAAGGAGTGACTGCAGGAGAAGGGGGAGAGCTCCCTGATACAGGATGAAAGGAAATGACTGCAGGAGAAGGGGGAGAGCTCCCTGATACAGGATGAAAGGAGTGACTGCAGGAGAAGGGGGAGAGCTCCCTGATACAGGATGAAAGGAGTGACAGGGCAGCGTGGAGATAAGAGACTGATCGCAGCCAGCTGGTCACTCACTCCGCAGACTGTCAGGATCAGGCAGCGTGCTGCAAGTGAGCCAAATGCCTGTGTCTGCTCACATCTCTCCCCTTGTCACAGCGACTCCACCACCACATGGCTATTAGCTACCTGTCTTCAGCCATCTTCTTCCTCCAGGCTTGAGGCAGGGAACATACTTGACTGTTTTCATGCGCGTTTTCTGCGCAGAAAAACTGAGAACTCATGTTAATCAATGGGCTAGTACACACTTAATATGTAGTTCGCGCGCAGAAAAAAAACTGACATTCTGCATCCTGATTCTGCACATTTTTTCAGTTTTATCTATCAATTACATCAGCTGCTGTGAAAAATCGCGCGCGTTTTCCTGCATGGAAACACACTTGGTGTGCAGAAAAAGTATGCAGGAAAATGCGCGCAGAAAACTGAAAGACAAGTGTGTTCCCTGCCTGAATCTCCCTCGCTGCTGGCTCGGCTCAGCCCCGCCCCTCAGTGTCAGAAGGGAAGGGCGCTCTCCTCTCTGCACTGCATGTATGCAGGAGAGACTGAGGAGGACAGTGGCTGCCGGAGCAGACAACTGATCTGCTGCGGGTGTGACACCCGCCCAGCTGCCTCTGCTCTCCTGCTGCTCACAGGTGCCCTGTGCAGAAATACGGCCATGCGTGTTGGGGAGGGGGGCCAGGTCCGGGGCCCCCTGAGAGCACCTGGGGTCTTGGGGCCCCTCACTGTAGTCTTTGATGTCCCTCTCTGATGGCTGCTCTGTACCTATGTAATCGGTGCCGGGAGACTTGGGCGCAGGATACAGCCAGTGTAACGATTGGTGTCAGCAAGTAACAAATTTCTGATTATGTGGTGATCTGCAGTATCACCAATAATACAGATACTCTAGCTGATTATATGGTGATCTGTAGAATCACCAATAATGCAAGTATAGTGAAACAGACTAGAGATAGCTTGAATGCACAAGTAGTGATTGGTGCAACAGTAAGTACTGATAAAGATATAGAAGTACCTCACCAGAGGAGCTGGCGGGTACTAACAGTACAGAGAACTCCTCACCAGTGACAAGGGCTCACTGGTGAGAGTAGAATGGTCAGACAAATCAGGTTTGGCAACAGACAGGCAGATCAGGTACAAAATCAGAAGGCAGAGACAGAAAGATTAACAGGCAGAGTCGTCAACTAGATCAGATGGGCAACAGTACAGGAACGTAGCGCAGAAGAATAGTCAGGAACGAGCCAGAGTCATACACAGATAATATAATACAGTCTTCAATAGTTTATGATTACAGCTATCAAAGGTCTGAGCGCTAACACGAGGTATTCGCAACAGCAGACAAGTTGCGAGTGAAGCCTCTGCACTTAAGAGGCTGAGGAGACCCTGAGGCACGCCCCCCGACGCCAGCCAATCAGAACCGGTGGGCGCGTCCTCTTATGTCAGCTGACCCGCAGGTCAGCTGATGCGCCTCTTGCCCGCATAAAGGTCATGACGGTGAGCGCGCGCACGCGCTAATGCGACCTTGTGAGCAGCAGAGATACCCGTCCTCGGTGCACGAATCTATTTATTGTAAAAAGCAATTGCACTCACATGTGTGTCGATAAAATCAGCGCAAGAAAAGAAAAAAAAAAGGCAGCTACTTTGTGAAGAATATCTTGACTGGTGGTTTGTGAAGACACACATTGCTGGAGAGGTGGGGGACGACCCGGGAACGGTCCCAAAGTGCATATAGACTATTGGTTGGTCTAGAACAGCGGTGAGTGGCACACAAAGGGTGCTGGTGGAGGCTGCCTGTCTGAATTGCATAGGAGTATCTGCCGCTTTTATTCCTGCAACAGCTCATCTGGAGAAAATAATACCTTAATAGTTTTTAGAATTTTTATTTTGAATATAATTTTAGGTCATCTGTACATGGACTATTTATGATATTCTGTTCATAATAAGACTTTTGGCTGAACCCATTATCTGTGGTCTGGAATACATAGCATATATATAGGGGAAGTGAAATTGATATTATTCTGGTAACAACGATCTTGCATATATGTCAATACGGTACCTACTTCTATCACACACCGTGAGCGCCACCTCTTGGTGTATTAGATTCTAAGTGTAAGAGGAGGCAAACAGGTGTTATAGTACTGTTATTAGCTGTGAGCGCTGACCTCTTGTGGATGACCTCGGTGCACGAGCTGCCCGAGGAGCGGGAGCAGAGTCAGGCAGAGAGACAGAAGCAGCTGCGGTGACAGTGCCGTCCACCGCAGCTGCCATATCATTATTCATTACAGCCGGTATGGCTGATCCTGCTGCTGCACAAGTTCCTGGCGACATTAAATACTATTCCCCCTCCAGGTCCACGTGGATAGTAGGGAATGATGTAATTCGGTTTGCAGCTGTTGCTGGCGGCCGAATTACAGTGTTTTAAAATGACACTTCTGCTCCGTACGAAGTTACTCACTGAGTGTCCCTATAGCCGTAATTCCTATTATGGCCTATGGTGGCACCACCTGCGCCCAAATCTCCTGTTCTGAATGTAACTGCTCCGCGCCCGGCTAATTTTTCATACCACCCAGCTGAAAAAAAAATATTCTGGGGAGAACACTGTGTATGTGTGTAGAATAAATGAGTGCTACAGATCCATTATGAACGATCATATTATTAATAATTAGATGAACGGCTTCATTTACAATTGACATAAAAAAAATTGGTAATATGAATGATTGATATAGCGCCATCATCTTCAGTGATGCTGTACAACAGGGGAAACACACAGGGGTACATAATATCCACACATCACATGACAATACAGACATTGCTGCATAATATAGAAATAATAGACAATATAATAAGTCACAGTGACAACTGTATGGTGACTCACAAAACACACAATATTTTACAAGAAAAAGAAGGGAGAGAGCCCTGCCCTTGTGAGCTCACAATCTAATGGCCATTTGATGTGGCCACTGGTGTAATGAACACCTTAAAATCAAATAAAACAAAGAGAATGATTTTCGGACATTTCAAAATTGTCTGCTGTTTGGTGTAAACATTTTTGGATCGCCCTCCCCTCCTCCGCTGTATCATAGTGACACTACTGAGGTTACTAAAAGGTTAATAAGAAACAGTCTGTTCGCAGCCCGTGCACACAGTCACTCTACGGACTTATGCTGGGAATACACGGCTCGGTTTTCAGCCATTTAGATGGCTCGATAGATCATTTCCGGCATGTCCGATTTTTCGGCCTAATCGTTTCACTGCTCGATTCCAGATTGAAGTGAATGGAAAAAGATAAGAAGAACGAGCGGAAGATAAAAGAATCGAGTGGCAAAACGATTGAGCGGAGAATCAAGTGGCAAAATCGACCCGTGTATTTCCAGCATAAATATTGGCTGATTTGGACTGATTAAACAAATAAGATCTGACAGTAATATTACAGCAACTAGCTCACCAATCTTCCAACAGCCCCACTATGTCCTGATATATCCCAGGCAAGGGTTACAAATGTTTGCCACTAAATAGCAGATAAATGTTGAAAAGCTCAGGATTGCCGGATCACTTCTGCTGCCTAAGCCTGCTACAATGCAATTTCCCATCAGACGGATCGGTCAAATCAATAATTTCCGGCGTGTCTGACCTGCTCCCAATCAAGAACGGGATCAGTTTTCAGATCAGTGCTGCACAAAATGGATCCCACTCTTGATGGGGAGCAGATCAGACATGCCGGAAATTGTCTGTCAATCTGATGGGAAATCTCATTGTGTGTAGCAGCCTTTAGTTTTCCCCACCATTTCCCGGCTTGTCATGAATCCTGACGTTATTCTCCTAATGATCATATCATATTCATTCCGAAAAAAAGAGAAGAAATGCTGTACCTCTGAGATTTCCCATTCACACACACAGCATATCATCACTATGTCTTATATAGAGGATAAGGGATAGCCAAAGAGATGAAAATGATTCTACCTTGCATGTAAATGTAATGCAAATTGTATGCAGTTCGAAGTTAGGCCAATGATATGACTTCACATATATTTGTATTAGGCAAATTAATTATCATTTCATTGGTCATCTGTATAAAAGAGATGGGTGGAGCTATGGACAGGGCTCTCTTCCTGCAAACTCATCTACAACAGAGTAACTTGGCCCAAATGCTGACCCCATGGCTGTACCAAATGTTTGTAATGTTTGTAAATGTAACTTTTCTTAATGCAAAACTAACTTTAAAATTGTGTACCTTAAAAATATCTGATTTGTGGCTTAATACTTCTTTGATAATTAAAAACATATATTTGCTGTAATGTACCTGTGAGATGTCTTTATTTCTGTTACTTCATGCTAGTGGATTTGTAGCCATATTTTGGTTGGGAAGTTTAACCACTTCAGCCTTCAATGTTTTTTTTTTTCCTTATGCATCGGAGCAATTTTCACCTCCCATTAATTTGTCAATTACTTTATCACTACTTATCACAATTAAATGATCTACAGTATATCTTGCTTTTTTCCGCCACCAATTAGTCTTTCCTTGGGTAGTACATTTTCCTGAAAATATTTTTTTCTAAATGCATTTTAACGGGAATATTAAGAAAAACATGGAAAAAAATATTTCTCAGTTTAGGCCATTATAGCTTTAAAATAATTCATGCTACCATAATTAAAACCCACATATTTTATTTCTCCCGATTATTACACCATATAAAATATGTCCCTATCACAATGCATGGCACCAATACTTTATTTGAAAATAAAGGTGCATTTTTTCAGTTTTGCATCCATCACTATTTACAAGCTTATAATTTAAGAAATAATAGTAATACACCCTCTTGACATGTATAAAAAAAAAAGTTCAGACCCTTTTATATATATATAAAAAAAAAATATTTGGGTACTTTTTGGAAAGTGTGGGAGGTAAACAGTTAATTTCAAATGTAATTGTGTGTCTATTTATTAAAAAAATAATAATAATAAAAGAATTAAAAAATATGTAGATGTAGTCTTACTATTTGGCCACAAGATGGCCTCAGTTTTTTTTTTTTTTTTTTTTAGTCCTGCAAGCGTAACATGTATGTTTACAGGAAGTGCAGAGGGGACGTAACACTTAGAATGATCACGGCTTCTCATAGATGCTGTCGGTCTTTGTAACGGGGACTGTGTTCCCATTTATTGATCTGCGGGCTAACGGAAGACGGTATGGGAGCGATTGGCCGCGCATCAGCCTTTTGGACATAGCAACTACGTCCAAAAGGCTTAAATGGTTAACGACTTGAGGACCTCCGACTTACAACTCCCCTAGTGACAAGGTGATTTTTTACAATTCAGTGTTCTGCAGCTTTAACAATTTCCTGCAAAGCCATACAACTTACCACCTAAATCAATCTGAACTACTTTTCTTGCCACCAACAGAGCTTTCTGTTGGTGACATCTGATCGCTGCTGCATTTTTTAAAAATAATTTTAGTGTTATTTTATTTACCATTAAATGCCTATTTTCTTTTAATTTAGCCAATCAGTATGATCCCCTCTCATAGGCAGGGCCGGATTTAAGGCAAGGCCACATAGGCCATGGCCTAGAGCACCACAGGATCAAGGGCGGGTGGGCAGCAGGCTATATTGGGGTGGGTGGCGGGAAGGATCACCTGTATACCTATACTGGAGGGAGGGAGTTCATCAGGCTATTTATACGTAAGTGGGAGGGAGGGTCATCTGGCTTCTTATACTAAAGGGAAGGGGGGAGGTGTCATCAGACTATCTATACTAGAGGGAGGGGGAGGTCATCAGGCTATCTATACTGGAGGAAGGTGGGAAAGGGTTATATTGCTGCTATGCTTCAGGTGGGGAGAGGGGGGAAGGGTCATCTGCCTGCCTATGCTAGAGGGAAGAGTCAACTGGCTACCTATACTAGAGGGAGGAAGCTGCTGACAGTGGGCTTGGGCGGTAAAAATTTCACATCTGGCCCTGGTCATAGGCATCATCCTATGAGAGGCGATCATCTTGTGAGTCTCTCGAGGGGACAGCTCAGTGACAGAGCTGTCCCCAGTACAGCACTGCAGTAGATCACAGCACTGTACATGTAAAGGAACGTTTATTTTCTAACAGCCGCGGCTAGCAGGCTGATCACAGAGCTCCGGCACATCACTCAGCAGAGAATGATCGCGCATGCGCGTGCGCATTCCCTGCTAGTATCTGCCCCAAGACTTGGTTAGGCGGTCATAAGGTGGTTAAGGCTAGCTACATGAACAGGGCAGGAAGTGACAGAAATATTCCACACACAATCACAGACTGCGACAAAAGCACACAACCATACTCACATTAGAATTTCTTTTATTGCTGTCTTTGTCTCTGCTGAATTTGTTATTTTATTTTTTTAACATATACCAGCATAGTAGGGAGGGAATTACATTTTTTACATTCATGGCTTACTAAGTAATGGTTGGTAAGATATCGTAAAAGTTTTCAAAGCGCTATAGCTAGATTGCATATGTTGCCACCAGAGTGCGCTCCAACCTAGGTTCAGCCAACCTTATACACAATCTTATATCGAATAATAATCAAATATCAAATCAATAACGGGTACTCTACTGACCAATACACCACTTCCTGCCAACTCTTACCAACCATTCTTATATCAGAAAAGTCCAGCGCACATCCATGCATAAAACACACTAGAAAAGTTTATGTGCGCTGTGATTCTCATAGCTTCTTTCATGGCCAGTATACGTATATGAAGACATCCTCCACCATAAGCACCCTTCTGGGATAAGACTCACTGGATATCTCTGACCACTGCTAGACTGGTCAGGTATGCACAATACCCAGCATGCCTTGGAGCCTCAGGATCCCGGTGCCACCATTACTGAGGATATCCACTTGTATGACGGTATTGAGGTTTAGCACCCTCACTGGGTTTAATGATCCTTCTCTTGCATCATGTTACCTCAATGAAAACAACTTCTCATAGTGTAATATAGTTCAAACCAGTTAAAGTTTATTCTAAAATTCCACTTACATGTTCTCCGCCTATACAAGTGCGTGGAATTTTAGAATAAACTTTAACTGGTTTTAACTATAGGTACAGGTACAGGTGGTGCCCCAGAATAAATAGCAACGTACAGGTGGTGCCCCAGAATACATAGCCATGTACACATGGTGCCCCAGAATAAATAGCCAGGTACAGGTGGTACCCCAGAATACATAGCAACGTACAGGTGGTACCCCAGAATACATAGCCATGTACAGGTGGTGCCCCAGAATACATAGCCAGGTACAGGTGGTACCCCAGAATACCTAGCCATGTACACGTGGTGCCCCAGAATACATAGCCAGGTACAGGTAGTGCCCCAGAATAGATAGCCAGGTACAGGTGGTACCCCAGAATACATAGCCAGGTACAGGTGGTGCCCCAGAATACATAGCCATGTACACGTGGTGCCCCAGAATACATAGCCATGTACACGTGGTGCCCCAGAATAGATAGCCAGGTACAGGTGGTACCCCAGAATACATAGCCAGGTACAGGTGGTGCCCCAGAATACATAGCCATGTACACGTGGTGCCCCAGAATACATAGCCATGTACACGTGGTGCCCCAGAATACATAGCCATGTACACGTGGTGCCCCAGAATAAATAGCCATGTACAGGTGGTACCCCAGAATACCTAGCCATATACACGTGGTGCCCCAGAATACATAGCCAGGTACAGGTGGTGCCCCAGAATAGATAGCCAGGTACAGGTGGTACCCCAGAATAAATAGCCAGGTACACGTGGTGCCCCAGAATACATAGCCATGTACACGTGGTGCCCCAGAATACATAGCCATGTACAGGTGGTGCCCCAGTATAATCTTACATACCCCGTTCCCGCACAGACTCCTCTCGCCAGGCTCTCCTCCTCTCTTTGCACTTTACTCTTCTCTCTGCGTCCTCCTGCTATGGTTACTTCCGGCAGCACCTCTGATGTCATGAGAGGCTGCCAGGTCACCATGGTGTCAGGATGTTAGGCGGCGAGAGAAGGGGGGGGGGTGGAGACAGGAGGAGAGCCCAGAGAGAGGACTCCGTGCGGAAACAGGGCTAAGTAAATTACTGCGCCCCTTGCCAGGGACACTGCCTGCCACTTCTCTCCTACGGGCGAGATCCAACATTTTGTCTGTGGGCCCTGAGGGACCCCCTGACAGGTGCCGATGTACACCTAGGGGTCTGCAAACTCCAGGTGGAGAAACACCGTTCTAACCTATACTGGGGGCACCTGTACACTAGGAAACCTGCCTGGCTGCATGCAAGTAATGGTTACGGGCATTCCGCTTTCATCTTCTTTTTCCAGCCCGTAACCTTTATGGGCTAAGTGCCAGGGAGGTTAATATGCCTGAGACAGTTCTGCATGGATTTCTAAAAACCTACCAATATTTTGTCTCAGATACTCTTGATAAATGTCACTGTGACTCTATCCACGACTTAAAGTGGAGCTGAACTCTTGCACAGGTCAGAAGGAAAACAGAGAAATGCACCCTGTATGTATTTAGAGAGCTTACCCTGTTTAATTCCCCCTTATTTGTGTCTAATGACAAGTTGTTATTTGCTCTCTCCCCTGTCACATGACTGCCACGGCAGAGATGGCAGAGCTCATTTGAAAGCACAGGTTGTTAACAATATGTCTCCTTCCATGAATCAGGAAGTAGAAAGAGTGTAGATTTATTTTATGATTTGTATCAGTTGTAACAAAGATTTATGCTGTTGTTTGTCTTTTAGAGCATAGATGTTCTGAGTTCAGGTCCACTTTAAATAGCTTCTCTGTGGCTAGATCTGCTCCCTCCAGGATGTCTAATGTGCAGACAAGATGGCTCGGTCCTCGGGTCTTCAAGAAAATGGCTACCAAGATCTCACAGGACTTCAGCAGCAAAACACTTCAGAAGGGAAGTGCACTTTCACTTTCCTGTCCCTCCTCACAGCCTTGACAACCAGCTGGCTTCCATTGTTAAGGAGAGCAGAGTTGATCTAAACAGGTTTGAATTAGCTGTAAATGCAAATACACTGAAGTTTATTTTCTATTGCAAACTTTTTAAAAGAACCCTGTTTTCTTTACTTAGGCACAGGGCCAGATTTCTACTTTTCAGTGCCCCAGGCCCAGTTTTATGAAATGCGCCCTCTGAGCCTGAAAGTATACACACACACAAACCGTAACTGTCTCCCGAAGGGACAAGAATCCAATTCCTAGGGTGACAGATTTGGCCACAAGCTCGTCCAGACACATCCCTTCACTACAGCTAAAGTGATGAGTGCTGTTGCTGTGGGAAAGGGGAACAGGAAAAACAACATGGAACATGACAGAATAGCTTCTGGCTTGTGGGGAAAGGAGGAGAATAATGAATTTAGCTGTTACTAAAGATCTAGTGTGTGCTATATAATAGCAATATGACAGTCATAGGCCTCAATTCACTAAGCTTATTTCCTGTCTTTAATAACGTTTCTAGAGTTATCACCATGGTGACGAGGTATTTTTTTTTTTTTTATTATTATTATTTAGTATTTATATAGCGCCGACATATTACGCAGCGCTGTACAGTGTATTTATATATATTGTCTTGTCACTAACTGTCCCTCAAAGGAGCTCACAATCTAATCCCTACCATTGCCATATTATGTTGTGTAAGTACTGTAGTCTAGGGCCAATTTTAGGGGCAGCCAATTAACTTATCTGTATGTTTTTGGAATGTGGGAGGAAACCGGAGTGCCTGGAGGAAACCCACGCAGACACGGAGAGAACATACAAACTCTTTGCAGATAGTGCCCTGGCTGGGATTCGAACCAGGGACCCAGCGCTGCAAGGCGAGAGAGCTAACCACTACGCCACCGTGATGCCCATTCCTTTTATTCCTGATTTTATTCCTTTTTATTTTTAAGCTCTGTGTTTTATATGTTAAAGAGAATCTGTATTGTTAAAATCACACAAAAGTAAACATACCAGTGCGTTAGGGGACATCTCCTATTACCCTCTGTCACAATTTCGCCGCTCCCCGCCGCATTAAAAGTGGTTAAAAACAGTTTTAAAAAGTTTGTTTATAAACAAAACAAAATGGCCACCAAAACAGGAAGTAGGTTGATGTACAGTATGTCCACACATAGAAAATACATCCATACACTAGCAGGCTGTATACAGCCTTCCTTTTGAATCTCAAGAGATCATTTGTGTGTTTCTTTCCCCCTGCATCTCTCATGCACTGAAGTTTCAGGCTGCTCTTTTCTTTCTGCAAACAGCTTTGCCCTTGTCTGTATTTCCTCACTATGTGAAAGCCCAGCCAGCTCAGAGGACGATTTATCCAGCTTGTAAAAGATAAGAGAGAAGAGAGAAGCTGCTCTAATCTAAATAACACACAGGCAGTGTGCATAGAGGGGCCTATAAGGGGAAGTTCATAGCAGAACCACAACACTGAAGAACTTGGCAGCCTTCCAGACACAGGCTGACAAGTCTGACAAGAGAGAGATAAGTTGATTTATTACAGAGACAGTGATAGTACAAAGTGCTGCAGTAAGCCAGAACACATTAGAAAAGCTTTTGGAACTTGTAGGATGATAAAAAACAGGATGCAATTTTTGTTACGGAGTCTCTTTAAGGAGAGATCTCTGAAGTTAACACTTCAATCCTTAAAAGAACTCCAGAATTCTAAAGTTAAAGAGGAACTTCAGCCTAAACAAACATACTGTCATTAAGTTACATTAGTTATGTTAATTAAAATAGATAGGTAATATAATCTCTTACCCGGGTACAGTTAAAAATGGCGCAGAGTGAATAATGGCGCACCGTTCCGCCGATCATAAAACGCTATTTACCGTTTTAATGTAGATACATTAAAACGGTAAATAACGTTTTATAAAACATTTATTGGCAGAACGGTGGGCCATTTGCAGGGGGGCTAGTGAGGCAGCGGGGGTCGGGGGGAGATGCAGCGGGCAGGACAGGCAGCGGGGTGAAGGAAGTAGGATTAGGCGGAGGATGTGTGCAGAGGGATACATTACCTAGTCCCAGCCGGCGAACGTTCCTTCACTTCATAGTTAGCTTGCAGGACATCCAGCCAATCAGCATGCGGAAAACGAAGCCGCATAGGGATTGGCTGGATGAGGACTCCTGCAAACTAACAGAAGTGAAGGAGCGATCGCCGGCTGGGACTAGGTAATGTATCCCTCTGCACACATCCTCCGCCTAATCCTACTTCCTTCACCCCGCTGCCTGTCCTGCCCGCTGCATCTCCCCCCGCTGCCTAAATTAGTTTAAGATATAAAACGATAAATATCGTTTTATATTCATTACTGCTGCGCCTTTTTTATCCCCGTGGCGCTGTGCGCCATTTTTGCCTGTTCCGCTCTTACCCACCCTGTTTTAAAAGAACAGGCACATGTTTGTGATTTCATGAGGACAGCCATATTTTTGGTTGAAAGGAGGTGACAGGGAGCTTGAGACACAGTTCCAACTGTCCTGTGTCCTAATCACCCCTCCCAGTTGCTAGACAACAAGAACAACAACATCAGAAATCCCATCATGCTTTGCACAGCATCAGGGGAAAAAATGCCCGGGCAGATTTCTTTGATGGGGCTTCTAATCAGCTAAAAATGAGGCTTGGGTATGAAAAACAAAGAAGAACCTGTTAAAGAAACACCAAGCCTTTTCAGTTCTGCTGAGTAGATTTTTAGTCTGTAGGTTCATTTTAAAGACAGGCTGCTAATTAACTGTGTGTGTGAAAATAACTACAGAGGAGGTAAGTTAACTACAGAGGAGGTAAGTTAAGGAATGAAGAGATAAGATAACTCTCTCACTGTGTGGTGGCAAGTTTTCTCTTGCCTTATTATCTCCAGCATGATCTTAGTGAATTGAGGCCATTATGCTAGGTACACACCATACAATTTTCGGGCAGATTTACATGCCAGATCGATATTTTCCAACATGTCTCATCTGAATTTTAATTGATTTTCTGATCGATTTTCTAATCGATTTTCATAGAAATGAACGGAAATTGATCGGAAAAGTGATCAAATTCTGACATGTTGGAAAAAATTTACCTGCAGGTAAATCTGCCAGAAAATTGTATGGTGAGCACCAAGCATTAGACTATGACAGGGTTGGATTGTGAGCTCTTCAGAGGACAGGACAGTCAGTGACATGACTATGTGATCTTTTAAGTGCTGCAGAAGATATCAGTGCTATAATAAATATATATATAATTGTCTCTGTGTCCCATCCCCTCACTTCCTGTGTGTGTGTGACGTGTTTAGCGCTACTGCGCATGTGCAGGGAGGGACGCAGAGACTGAGGAAAGCTGAGGGAGGATGGGGCCAGAAGGGGCGGGCATGCGCGTGCGCAGAGGAGGAGTGACAGACCTCTAAGGCTAAGGTCAATAGTATATATATAATCGTGTGTGTGTGCGCGTGCGTGCGTGCATGCATGCATGTGCCGCGATCACTCAAAAACGGCTTGACCGATTTGAACGAAACTTGGTATATAGATCATGGGGATCCCAACGGCCGAACAGGAGGCCAATAGCCAGGGGGAGAAGCCTGGGTCCCGCTGCACAGTGCTTTTTGCACACGACACCCAGGCAGCCAATAGGAGTTTTGGCCAGCCCGAACTGAGCTCAGGCTTACCGTTTCCAGCTCCTGAATTAGAACCAGACCTCAGTTCAGAGTTACCGCCAGGGGCAGTAATAACTGGTTAAAACTCCTTTGGCAGCAATAACTTCACCCAATTTAACATTTCCTGTAGTTGCAGATCAGACGTGCACAATGGTTGGGAGTAATTTTTGACTATTCCTCTTTACAGAACTGTTTCAGTTCTTGGGCTTAAACTAATACCACACAAATAATTAAATGTTTCCATGTTTTTATTGAACACACCATATAAACATTCACAGTGCAGGTGGAAAAGGTATGTGAACCCCGAGACTAATGACATCTGCAAGAGCAAATTGGAGTGAGGTGTCAGCCAGCTGGAGTCCAATCAATGAGAGGAGATCAGAGATGGTGGTTACAGCTGCCCTATAAAAAACACACACCAGTTTTGGGTTTGCTTTTCCCAAGAAGCATTACCTGATGTGAATGATGCCTCGCACAAAAGAGCTCTCAGAAGACCTATGATTAAGAATTGTTGATGACTTGCAGAAAGCTGGAAAGAGTTTTAAAAGTGTCTCCAAAAGCCTTGCTGTTTGTCAGTCCACAGTAAGACAAATTGTTAATAAGTGGAGGAAGTTCAGCACTGCTGCTACTCTCCCCAGGAGTGGCCGTCCTGTAAAGATGACTGCAAGAGCACAGCACAGAATGCTCAGTGAGGTGAAGAAGAATCCTAGAGTGTCAGCTAAAGACTTACAAAAGTCTCTGGCATACGCTACATCCCTGTTAGCGAATCTATGATACGTATAATACTAAACAAGAATGGAGTTTATGGGAGGATACCACAGAGGAAGCCACTGCTGTTCAAAAAAAATTGCTGCACGTTTAAAGTTTGCAAAAGAGCACCTGGATGTTCCACAGCAGTCAGAGCCGGATTAAGACAAGACTGGGCCCCAAGCAGAGCAATGGCCTTGGGCCCCCTGCTAGTCATTGACTGAAAAAGTGATCAGGCATATGGAAAATCTTAGGCCTCTTTCACATTAACAACACGTGCAGGAGCCGTTGGCTGTGGCATGTTGTCGGGAATTTGCGGTGTGGCTCCGAGTAGCAGCGGTGGTAATTAATTAACCCAACAGGGAAACGCCGATTCCTGACGATAAAATGCTCCTGGGTGCGTCGTACTGCAACGCATCGAAATGCAGCGTCGGGTGTGAAAGGTAAAATGAAAGTCTATGGACTTTCATTTTACCTTGGTCAACGCAAAGTTTCGACTTTGTGTTGAAACGCTGAAAAGGGGCTGTAGTGTGAAAGAGCCCTAAGTCAAGCAGGTGACAGAAGACTTCAGGGAATTATACTACCACATAGTGTCCCCAACTGCTTCTGAAGATGGGTTGCTCCATACTGCGCATGCGTGAGCGCTTAGGAGTGCATGCACAGTATGGAGCCGCTCGTTTTCAGAAGCACTTGGAGGACATGAATGCTTCAGAGCCTTCTGATTGCCCCTGAACATGACAAATTTGCATGGAGGACAGCACTGGAATAAGGAGACCAAGAAAGGGGAGGGAAGGCTCTATAAGATCCTGAGCTGTCCCTTTCCATAGGCGAGTATGTAATTTTTTAAAGGATACCAGATGCGAACTAAGTAGGAAATATGTGTGTGGGGTGGGGGGGGGGGGGGGAGGAGTAGGCATGTACTGGAAGCTGTTCCCCCGTTCTCCTCTCTGCCCATACAATCCTACCTAAATGCCCCCTGGCAGTCTCCTCCAGTTCACCGGAGTTGGTCATTAGTGCACAAACAATGGCCCAGCAGTGCACATCCTACAGTGCACGGCTGTGAGCGATCTGCGCATGACATAGTTGTGACTTTGTGCGCTCCTGGCCGCAGGCGTGTACTGTAGAACGTGCGCAGCCAGGCCAGTTCCTGTGCACTAATTCCCGACTCCAGTGAACTGGAGGAGACTGCTGGGGGGCATTTAGGTAGTAAAGGAGGGGCAGAGAGGAGAAAGGGGGGGAACTGTGGGCATCAGGACAGCTGCCAGTACATGCCTGCACCCCCCCCCCCCCCCATTCCCCCCATTTTTTGCTATTTAGTTTGCATCTGGTATCCTTAAGTGGCTTCAGACCTGCATTAAAAAGGCATATGCCACAAAGCTATTATACCATGATGATATCTGTGAGTGGCTGGCAACTCTATCATGGCAACTCCACAGAAAATAAAAAATACAGCCTCTCTCCTGCCACACTGTTCACCATACCTCCAGGCTGGCTGCTTCACTTTCCTGGGAACTTTTGGGCAGCATATTGCTGGGATCATCCTGTCCTGAGCAGTCAGCTGGAGAATGGAGATGACGTTTCACTTGACTTGAGTCTGCACATGGCACTGTCCCTGCAAGTGTCGGTGTTCTTTCCTCCTTTGAGGTCGGGAGAGGGGAGATAACAGCGGCAGCAGCTCACAGGGGGTCAGAAGTTCAGAGACACAGGAGACTGCAATACAGGTCAGCAGTCTGTGTGTCCTCTGTGTGTGAGTGAGTGCAGCATAACATAAGAAGTCTTCCGCAGGGCCCCTGTACAGAGCAGAGCAACATGCAGGAAGGCAGCCCCAACGGAAGTCCTGTGAATATGCTAATGAGCTTTCACAGCAGTGCGGGCTGTGCTGCTGTGTTCAGCGTGCACTGCACAGCAGGCACACACAGACAGCTACTACTGTTGCTCTCCCATCGGCATTAAAGGATGGCAGCTGGGACCCCTAAATGATGTACAGTACGTCCCACCAGGGCCCCAAGCAGCTGCCTAGGGTGCCTGGTGGGTAATCCGGCCCTGACAGCAGTACTGGCAAAATATTCTGCGGACAGACGAAAGTAAAGTTGAGTTGTTTGGAAGAAACACTGAACACTATGGGTGGAGAAAACAAGCCACAGCAAAAAAAAATCAAAACATCATCCCAACTGTGAAGTATGGTGGTGGAGGCATCATGGTTTGGGGCTGCTTTTGCTGCGTCAGGGCCTGGACGGATTGCTATCATTGGAGGAAAAATGAATTCTCAAGTTTATCAAGACATTTTGCAGGAGAACGTAAGGCCATCTGTCCACCAGCTGAACTCAGCAGAAGATGGATGTTGCAGCAGGAAAACGGCCCAAAGCATAGAAGGAAATCAACAAGAGAATGGTTTAAACAAAAGAAAATACACCTTCTGGAGTGGCCCAGTCAGAGTCCTGTCCTCAACCCGATTGAGATGCAACAACACCTCAAAAAAAAGCAATTTACACCAGACATCCCAATAATATTGCTGAACTTAAAGAGCAACTCCAGCCTAAACAAACATACTGTCATTAAGTTACATTAGTTATGTTAATTAAAATACATAGGTAATATCTCTTATCCACACTGTTTTAAAAGAACAGGCAAATGTTTGATTTCATGATGGCAGCCATCTTTTTGGGTGAAAGGAGGTGACAGGGAGCATGAGACACAGTTCCAACTGACCTGTGTCCTCAGCACCTCTCCCAGTTGCTAGGCAATGTGAACAACAACATAGGAAATCCCATCATGCTCTGCACAGCATCAGGGAAAAAAAGTCCAGGCTTTTTTTCTTTGATGGGTGGAGCTTAGCTAAAAATGCAACTAAAAATGATGCTTTGGTAAGAAAAACAAAGTTCTGATGCTGTGAAACTGTTAAAGAAACACCAAGCCTTTTCAGTTCTGCTGAGTAGATTTATAGTCCGGAGGTTCACGTTAAACAGTTCTGTAAAGAGGAATGGTCAAAAATTACTTCTGACCGCTGTGCACATCTGATCTACAAATACAGAAAATGTGTACAAATACAGAGCATGGAGCAGCAGCGTGTGCACAGAGCATGGAGCAGCAGTGTGTGTAGAAAGCATGGAGCAGCAGTGTGTGCACAGAGCATAGAGCAGCTTTGGGAAACTTAGAACACAGGGCCAGGTATGAGCACAGCCCTGTGTGACCGCTGGTGAAGTCTTCACTTTCCCCTTCATTGTCAATGTCGGCTGTCCTCATTATTATCTGTATCCAAACTGTTCCTGATCATTCCTGTTGTTGGTCGGTCAGAAAGGAAATTGCATTGCGTGTAACCAGCATCATGTCCTACCATATTCTTATACTGTATTGTGTGTGGCTGAGGGAGACCTTTCAGGAATCCCCCCCCCCTCACCCCCCTTAAAAAGCTTGGGTTTACCCCTAAAAGAAGGTTCAACCAGTTATTAAAACCAAAGCTTCACATACCTTTTCCACCTGCACTGTGAATGTTTACATGGTGTGTTCAATAAAAACATGGAAACATTGAATTATTTGTGTGGTATTAGTTAGGCAGACAGTGATTGTCTATTGTTGTGAGTTAGATGAAGGTCAGATCTCATTGTATGACCAATTTGTGCAGAAACCCGTATCATTCCAAAGGGTTCACATACTTTTTGCTGCTACTGTATGTATCTAAGTGCTGTTCCTACAGTATCAAAGTTAAAGTGGACCTGAACCAGAGCAGCTAATTTGTCAACACAGGATGGTAACCCTATGTCTGCCTCCATGAAAGCAGGAAGTAGACACACTGCGGAATTTTTGCAGGATTTGTATCAGTTGTAACAAAGAAATGTATTTTTTAAAGGTTATTATGCTGTTGCTTATCTTTTAAAGCAGAGAGGAAGTTCTGAGTTCAGGTCTGCTTTAATCATTGAAAACCGTGTAACAATCTCCACCTTACTTGTCATCAGTGGTGCTCATCCGGATTCCGGATATCCGGGTAACTTTTTTCAGCTATCCGACTGGATTCGGATTCCGAATAGCTGGGCCCAAATCCGGACAGCTATCTGTGGATAGTTGGCTAGAAATCCGGATATCCGCGGATAACCGCGGATAACCACTACGCAGCACGGTGGTGTAGTGGTTAGCTCTCTCGCGTTGCAGCGCTGGGTCTCTGGTTCGAATCCCAGCCAGGGCACTATCTGCAAAGAGTTTGTATGTTCTCTCCGTGTCTGCGTGGGTTTCCTCCGGGCACTCCGGTTTCCTCCCACATTCCAAAAACATACAGATAAGTTAATTGGCTCCCCCTAAAAAATTGGCCCTAGACTACAGTACTTACACTACATAATATAGACATGTGGCAATGGTAGGGATTAGATTGTGAGCTCCTTTGAGGGACAGTTAGTGACAAGACAATATATATATATATACACTGTACAGCGCTGCGTAATATGTCGGCGCTATATAAATACTAAATAATAATAATAATATCCGGCGGATATCCAAATCTTGAGATACTGTAACTAAGTAGATGACGTCCAGGACGTCATTGATCCAATCAGAGGGCTCCCAGCAGAAACCCTAGCAACCAATCACAGAAGGGAACCCTGGCCAGCCCCACCTGACCTCATTGAGCCAATCAGAGGGCTCCCAGCCTAAACCCTGGCACCCAATCACAGAAGGGAACCCTGGCCAGCCCCCCCCCCCTCCCCCCCCCACCGTATAATAAGGAGGGCTGCCATGATGAGAAATATCGTCCTTGCTTGTGAATGCTCACTGAGAGACATGCTCCAGTGCTGCTGGCCTAGCAAGTGCTGTATACAGTGATAAACCTAAAGCTGTTCAGGGATTAACCCCTTCACTATCACTACACTATTGTTAATTAGGTAGCTAGTTTGATTTCATTCAGTGACAGAGTGGGTGCTGCAGGGCTGCTGCAGGCAGCTGCTATGTGTCTGTGTGTGTGCTGTGCACAGACCAGGCCAGCTGCTGCCTGCTGGCCTGCTAGCCTTAGCTACAGTATAGGTTAGGATAGGGAATAGGATTACTGTGTTATTGTGTAGTTAGTACTGTAGTACTGCAGTCAGTGCTAGTTAGTTGTTAGAGTAGTACTACTGTGTTAGCTTACCACAGAACTGCTGTGCTGCTGAGCAGTGCCAGTGTGACAATAAGTGTGCACTAGTGTCTTCTCTGCTGTCTGACTGTCACGTGGCACTTGGAACTTTGCACTAAGCACTTGGCATGTGTCAAGTGCTATGTGCCAAGTGCAAAGTGCCAAATGCCAAGTGCAAAGTGCCAAATGCAAAGTGCCAAGTGCAAAGTGCCAAATGCAAAGCGCCAAGTGCCAAATGCAAAGTGCAAAGTGCCAATTGACAATGCTAATTGACAGCCATATAGTGTACTGGTTAAGGGCTCTGCCTTTGACATGGGAGACCAGGGTTCAAATCCTGGCTAGGTCAAGTACCTATTCAGTAAGGAGTTCAAGGCAAGACTCCCTAACACTGCATGGTGGCCTCCTGAGCGCGTCCCAGTGGCTGCAGCTCTTGAGCGCTTTGAGTCCGAAAGGAGAAAAGCGCTATACAAATGTTATTATTATATATATATTTTTTTTGGGGGGGGGGGGGGGAGGGGGATTTTAAGTCCCCATATCATCAATCAGTGTTTCCCTTTAAAAAAAACATGATGCTACATGCCTCATTTACCCTAAAAAACATTTTAGAGGCAGTTTAAAGGCCACTTCCGGTTTTCTATGTGGATATTCGAATCTGCCCGGATACCCCGGATACTGAGGTCGGATATCTGATTCGGATCGGAACATTTTGAACTCGGATATCCGACCCGCATCGGATATCTGGGTATCCGGATCCAATCCAGATTTTGAAAAGGGGTATCCGAGCAGCACTACTTGTCATGTAACCTGGAAATACTTTTTTTTAATTTTAGGTGGGACAATGGCATCTGCTGATGTGACTGCTGAGCTCCGCTGCTCCATCTGTATGGAGATCTATAGAGATCCTGTGACCTTGCCATGTGGCCACAACTTCTGCCGGGGCTGCATCACACAAGCCTGGGACCACCAGGAGGATCTACAGGAATATAAATGTCCTGAATGTCAGAAGATATACCTGAGGAGGCCTGAGCTGGTGAGGAACACAACTTTACATAATATCTGTGAGACTTTTCATGCTACAGAGACAGATCAGGAGCAGACCGGGGTCTTCTGTAATTATTGTGTCTTTCCTGTTCCTGCTACTAAATCCTGTCTGCAGTGTGAGACCTCCTTGTGTGATCATCACCTGAGGAAACATGGCAGGTCCGGGGGACACACTTTACTGCCTCCCACCACTGACCTGGGGAAGAGGAAATGCTCCGTCCATAAGAAGATCCTGGAGTATTACTGCACTAAGGATGCCTCATGTGTCTGTGTGTCCTGCTATGTGATCGGGGGACATGTAGGACATATGATGATGTCACTGGATGAGGCTTCTGAGGAGAAGAAGAAGAAGCTGAGAAATTATCTACAGACACTGATGACAGAGACAGAGGAGGCTCAGAAAAGAGTCCAGAGTCTGGAGGAACTCAGGAGAAAAGCACAAGAAAAAGCAGATGGTGAAAAAGAAAGAGTCGCTGCCCTGTTTAGAGACCTCAGGAGACGGCTGGAGGAGCTGGAGAAGAGAGTCCTGAGTGACATCACAAGGCGGGTACAATGCTATGATGACATCATCAGGCAGCTGGAGATAAAGAAGGAGGAGCTGTCCAGGAAGATGCGTTACATTGAGGAGCTGTGTAACATGACCGATCCACTGACTGTCTTACAGGAATCAGACACAGGTGACTTGTGTGACACGGAGGACAGACATGATGAGCAGTTCCATGATGGAGAGGATCTGGATGTGGCCGGCATCTCACACACATTACACACAGGACTGGCTGAGATCATGTCTGGGGTAACTGGGGGGATCTCTGGACAGCCTGCAGACATATTACTGGATGTAGCCACAGCTAGTAATGAGCTACATATATCAGATGACAGGAAAACTGCATCCTGGTCACATATATGGCAGAACCGCCCAGAAACACGAGAGAGATTTCAATATTGGCCTCAGGGGTTGAGCAGCCAGAGATTATCCTCAGGGCGACATTACTGGGAAGTGGATGTTGGGGGATCAGAGATCTGGAGAGTTGGGATGTGTTACCCCAGTATAGACAGGAGAGGAGAGCAGTCACTGATTGGAGATAATAACAAGTCCTGGTGTTTGTACAGGAGGTGTAATCAGTACTCAGTGATCCATGACAGGAAAGCTATCCGGTTACCTGATGGGATCCCAAGTGATAGAGTCAGGATATATCTGGATTATGAGGCTGGGCAGATCTCTTTCTATGCCCTGTGTGACCCCATCAGACACCTCCACACCTTCACTGCCACCTTCACTGAGCCCCTCCATGCTGTGTTAGGTGTACACGAAGGTTGTATAACAGTATAGGGGGGGGGGGGGGGGGTTA
The DNA here is from genome assembly GCF_040937935.1 of Hyperolius riggenbachi. Lineage (NCBI taxonomy): Eukaryota > Metazoa > Chordata > Amphibia > Anura > Hyperoliidae > Hyperolius > Hyperolius riggenbachi. The sequence continues at coordinate 11,217,717 of NC_090654.1, forward strand.
GGAGTTGTGAGAGCTCCGCCCACTGGTGACATCACAGGGAGAGGATTGTGATTGGCTGATTGTCCTGCCAGTAATTACTAGCTGTCTGTGATTTCCAGGGACAATTCCTGGTTTCTGTCCTGAATAATTACTGTATATCCTGAAATTGTCATTTATTGTCAAATTACAATAATTTTATTAAAATATCTTTAACTGATGAAAATCCCAGCTATGTTTCTTTCTGCTATTAGTGAGCTGCCTGTAAAGGATTCATATTATTCAATGTTTTTTCTTATATCCTTAATTTATTATCAAAAGTGATAACACAGGAAACAGGAATAATTACTCATGAATATGTTACATGCTGTGTCACGCAGATGGTGCCTCAGACATCTCATTAGGTTTACAGAGCCTTGTCTATCAGTCGTAGTTCTGCAATGGGATTACACTGCACAGCAGACTGACTAACACAGGAGGGACACAACCCCCACCCTCCCCCACAATGTGCAGGACTTTACATTCCTTTAGTTAGTGTTAAAGGGCCCATATACTGGTCAATTTCAGCCATTGATCGATCAATAGATTCTATGGAATCGATCGATAGATCAGAAATCGATTCTATCATATCTATCGATCAATTTGCAGATGATTTTGATCGATTTGATCTATCTGACAGGATGGAAAATTTAGGTCGATCTGTTGTGTGCAGCAGATCAATGGCCCACAGAGTTGCATTGTATCTAATGGTCCAATAATGCAGATCGATTTCCAATAGATTTCATTCTGAAATCTATTGGAGATCTGTTCCTAGTGTGTGCCTTATAAATGGGGGAGGAACCGAGAGCCCAATATGGTGCAGTATGTTAATATGGAGAGATCTGTTGTGAATAAATGAGATGATTATACTCACAAGGGTGGGTCGCCACAAAGGCAACCACTGGACAGGCCGGCGGGGAGAATTGTAACCTGACCCCGCTCAGGTTTAAAAAGTCGCTCTCTGTAGATAGGAGAAAATGGGGATACACCCCTCCACCAAGGGTGCACTAGATAATGTTGAAATACAATAACAGAGGCGCCAAGCAGAATAAAATTAGTTAAAATTGTTAAAAAGGGGGAAGTGGGTGGACTCGCCTCCCTTCTAAAAAAAAGGGCCGGACAATGGACAGGTTACTTACAGTCTAAAGTAACTCCAAAAGTGCAACGCGTTTCACGGGTAACAGTCCCGCTTCTTCAGGCAAACGATTTTTGGAGGGTGCAAATTCAGGTCATGAACCAGGTAGAGCGCCTCTGGTTCATGCCATTTTCCTGGGTCTAAAGCTTTAAAGCGGGATTGTCACCCTAAAAATCACATTTCAACAGCAACTGGTCTGAGTGACAAAGATGCTAATCCTGCATATAAAACTTTTTCTGCTATCATGGTTTGGAGTTATCACATACCTTAGGAGCACTGGCCCTTTAATAGCCATTGCCAAACAGTTGCATGCTGGGGGTTCTTTTTATCTATAATATATTCCTCCTCTTCCATTTATCTCCCCCTCCTTCTAATGACATAAGACACTTCCTAGTACAGACCTCAGTGGGAGTGTCTGAAGACTGTGGGAGAAGGACGGGTAACCAATACACACTTAGCAAGAGGAGAAAAAAGAGTGAGGGAGGAAATGTCAGTAGGTCAAAGGTAACCAAGATTGAAACTGCCTAGAATAGGATTATCTGCTTTTCCTTTATAAAATTTACAGGAATCATAACGTGGACCGTACAATACATAAATTATGTAAGTAGAACTAGTATTTATCTACTCATATATGTTTTGTTTTTTAATTTCTAGGTTAGCATGGGTGTCATTTGTTCTTTAAATAAGTGAGGTTGATGACCACAGTCAGCACACATGGAATAAACAATGGTAGGGAGAAATAACACAGGACAGCAGCACACACTGTATGAAGGATGGTTGGGAGGAATAACAGCACTATACATAAAATGGCACAATAGGCAGTAACCAGTAATACTGCTGGTATGTGTACCATATAAATAGTGGGTCCATCTAAAAATGGCGCAGGGAGAAAAATGGCGCACCGTTCTGCCGATAAATGTATCATAAAACGCTATTTACCGAAAATACATTAAAACGGTATATATAGCGTTTTATGCTACATTTATTTCAGCACGGTACGCCATTAAAGCATGCAGGGGGCCGCGGGTCGCTAGTATAGGCAGCGGGGGGGGGGGGGGAAGAGAGAGGCAGCGGACACTGGAGGGCATAGGCAGCGGACGAAGATGTGTGCAATATGCATACATTACCTTGTCCCGGGCCGCCGATCGCTCCTTCCCTCCGCTCCTGCACTTCCTAGTTTGTTTGCTGTAGTCCTGCAGCCGGCCAATCACCATGCGGAGACTGAAACCGCATGGTGATTGGCCGGCTGCAGGACTACAGTAAACGAATGGAGGAAGTGAAGGAGCAGAGGGAAGGAGCGATCGGCGGCCCGGGACAAGGTAACGTATGCATATTGCACACATCTTCGTCCGCTGCCTATGCCCTCCAGTGTCCGCTGCCTCTCTCTTCCCCCCGACCCCTCTGTCCTCAGAAATTTTTAAGCTTTATAACGCTATTTAGCGTTATAAGTGTAAGGCACACTGCCTGCGCCATTTTTTAACACTTATAACGCTAAATAGCGTTATATAATGCAAGTCTATGGGGCGCCCTTCTTATTCCCCTGGCGCTGTGCGCCATTTTTAACTGTCCCGATAAATAGTACCTCATGCCAATGTGCTCTGAGGCCTAGTTCACTTCTAAAATCGAAATCGATGACTCCAGCGTTTTTCGATTTTTGCGCAATATTTTTATCGCCTCCTGGTGCTTACCTGCAAGCTGCGATTTTTATAAAGCGCTTTGGCAGAGTGATTCTGTTTTTTCACTTCCTGATATCAGTCAGGAAGTGAAGTCTTTCAGCTGGAAATGAATAAATTCAGTGTACCGTATATACTCGCATATAAGCCGACCCGCATATAAGCCGACCCCCCAACTTTTACCTGAAAAACCAGGGGAAAATGATTGACCCCCATATAAGCCGGGGGTAGGAAATGCTGGCCACCTTATTCCCCTAGTTTGTCCCAGTATAGCTAGTAAAGTGCCCAGTATGGGTAGGTAGTGCCCCAGTATAGCTAGTATAGTGCCCCAGTATAGCTAGTATAGTGCTCCAGTATAGCTAGTATAGTGTCCCAGTATAGCTAGTATAGTGTCCTAGTATAGCTAGTATAGTGCCCTAGTATAGTGCCCAGTATAGCTAGTATAGTGCTCAGTATAGCTAGTATAGTGTCCTAGTATAGCTAGTATAGTGCCCTAGTATAGTGCCCAGTATAGCTAGTATAGTGCTCAGTATAGCTAGTATAGTGTCCCAGTATAGCTAGTATAGTGTCCTAGTATAGCTAGTATAGTGCCCTAGTATAGTGCCCAGTATAGCTAGTATAGTGCTCAGTATAGCTAGTATAGTGCTCAGTATAGCTAGTATAGTGCTCAGTATAGCTTGTAAAGTGCCCCAGTTTAGCTAGTATAGTGCTCAGTATAGATAGTATAGTGCTCAGTATAGCTAGTAAAGTGCCCCAGTTTAGCTAGTATAGTGCTCAGTATAGATAGTATAGTGCCCCAGTTTAGCTAGTATGGTGCTCAGTATAGATAGTATAGTGCCCCAGTTTAGCTAGTATGGTGCTCAGTATAGATAGTATAGTGCCCCAGTTTAGCTAGTATAGTGCTCAGTATAGATAGTATAGTGCCCCAGTTTAGCTTGTATGGTGCTCAGTATAGATAGTATAGTGCCCCAGTTTAGCTAGTATGGTGCTCAGTATAGATAGTATAGTGCCCCAGTTTAGCTAGTATGGTGCTCAGTATAGATAGTATAGTGCCCCAGTTTAGCTAGTATGGTGCTCAGTATAGATAGTATAGTGCCCCAGTTTAGCTAGTATGGTGCTCAGTATAGATAGTATAGTGCCCTAGTTTAGCTAGTATGGTGCTCAGTATAGATAATATAGTGCCCCAGTTTAGCTAGTATGGTGCTCAGTATAGATAGAATAGTGCCCCAGTTTAGCTAGTATAGTGCTCAGTATAGATAGTATAGTGCCCCAGTTTAGCTAGTATAGTGCTCAGTATAGAGCTCAGTATAGCTAGTAAAGTGCCCAGTGTAGGTAGTATAGTCTGGTCCGCGGGTCCCCTCCACTGGTCCCCCGCTCTCCCCACCCCCACCGCCGCTGCTATTACCTGCCCGCATCTTCTATTCTTCTCTCCGTGCTTGTAAACATTCACAGCAGCGCGCCCGGCGCTGCTACTGTGACGAGCGGCGAGCCAGGAAAGAGCGGTTCCCATAGTAACAGGAAGCCGCACTCTTTCCTGCCTCCTGCCTCGTCACAGTAGCAGCGCCGGGCGCGCTGCTGTGAATGTTTACAAGCACGGAGAGAAGAATAGAAGATGCGGGCAGGTAATAGCAGCGGCGGCGGACGTGGGGGGAGCGGGGGACCAGCGGAGGGGGGGGGACCCGCGGACCAACATGACTCGCATACAAGCCGACCCCCCAACTTTTGGCCCCCTTTTTGGGGGTCAAAAATTCGGCTTGTATGCGAGTATATACGGTATTTATTTATAAAAGTGCTGGGGAAATCACTATACAAAGCGTTTTTTCAAGCGCTCTGTGATTTCCCTATACAAATGAGACAAATCGCCCTAAATATGGTACAGGCAGCTAGGGATGGTCGGAAATGCCAATTTCTGATTCCGCTGTAAATCCACATTCCGCCATTGCTAATTACCGATTCCGCTTTCCGCTACCAATTTCCGCATTCCGATGAATTTCTGCTGCATCAATTTTCTCAAAAACTATAAAATCTTTTTGAAAACCTTTTTTTTTGCATCATGGTGTTTCTAGGACTTAAGGGGGCTTTGCTATTAACCGCTAAAGTCAGCAGATTTTTACTGTAATGTAAAGTGCAGAAAATCTGCATCTGTCTATTTTCTGCATTTTACATTACAGTAAAAATCCGCCGACTTTGGCAGTGAATAGCAATGCCCACATACAACATGATAGTGACACCAAAATTGCTACATATGGTAAGGAGAATATTGGTTACAAGTCAAACGTTTTCAAAAAGACCTTGTAGTTTTTGAGAAAATCGATTTTAAAAAAGCAAAGAGAAAATGGTTTTTAAACAAAAAAATATGACAAGTTTAAAAACCATTTTTCTTTGCATATTTAAAATCGATTTTCTCAAAAACTACAAAGGGTTTTTTGAAAAATTCTTTTTTGACATGTACCCAATATTCTCCTTAATATAGGTAGCAATTTTGGTAGCCATAGCATGTATGAGGGCTTTGCAATTAACCGCTAAAGTCGGCACAACATTTCACAAAATTCCGTGAAAATTCTGCGAAAAATATATATATATATAATATATAAATATATGAAATATTACTATTACATGCAAAATGAATTACGATTTTTTTTTTTTACAAATTTCGATGCAAAATTTTGCCTATGCGAAATTTCGGCCCACCACTGATAATACTAATAATACCATACTAATAATTGTAGATCCTTGGCATCCTCCTGATTGCAGTAGCTCCTACATTGTCCAGGCAGTACATCTAGTATTTCCAGGCAGTATATATAGTATGAACAAGTACACTGTAGGAAGAAACAACCACTCGACACTCAGTATATTTTCTTGAGGACGGGGATCCTAGCCGGTTTTTGCAGCCTGTAAGGTAAATCTTCACCCCAAACAACACTTGTATTGCGGCACACAAAGTAAGCTGAAGGATGTGCAGCCGGAATATGATATGCGGAAAACAACTATCAACAATACTGTACATCAAGGCAGACCGGGCACTGTCACTTTAAGCACTTTTATTTTCTCTTCATGCCACAGTTAATACATAGACATCCGTCACACATAGGTAAATCAAACCTGGATAGATGGTGAAGTTGGGGTGCTCAGGGTTCAGGTGACCAGGGGGGTGGATGAACGGCACTACAGCCGCATCACCCCAGGCCGGCACTTGCTCATGTGCTTGCGTCCTGTGAAATTACGGCACAGTGCGGCTTCCTTGATGGAGTTCGCAAGCCGCGCCCCCAGCGCTTATCATTGGTGTAGGGAGTTGGTGTCAGACGGGTTAGGGGTGAGGGGGTGGAGACTCGCCGTCCAGCGGCGAGTAAGTGAGAAAGGAGCTGCATTATACTTCACATGCAACAGTATGCAGTGTGACATTTAACCATTCAAATTACAAATTGGTGCATATCAAAACAACAAGTGCAATAAACCTCAAAATATACAACCTTTAATAGCATAAAATAGTTTGCAAAAGCCAAATTGGTGCCTTTATTCCGTGAACTGGTACGGACATAGTGCATAAACATGTGCTAATTAGAGGTGAATATGCCCATTGTGACATTATTGTAGCACAGTTCTCTTTTCTTTTACTTCTCGCCCATATCATATAAAATATTTATTTATTCATTAATATGTGTTAAAACCTCAAAACCCACAAACCCTTCTAAAAAGGCTGGGGGTAGAATTGTGCCCCCAAGAGACCTGTTGGGGTACATTACCCTCCAAACCGTTGGGACTGCCACTATATCCCCCCCATTTAACCACTTCAGCCTTCAGTCATTTTCACTTTATGCATCCGAGCAATTTTCACCTCCCATTCATTAGCCTATAACTTTATCACTACTTATCACAATGAACTGATCTATATCTTATTTTTTCCGCCACCAATTAGGCTTTCTTTGGGGGGGGGGGGGGTACATTTTGCTAAGAGCCACTTTACTGTAAATGCATTTTAACAGGAAGAAAAGGAAAAAAAACGGAAAAAAATCATTATTTCTCAGTTTTCAGCAATTATAGTTTTAAAATAATACATGCCTCCATAATTAAAACTCATGTATTGTATTTGCCCATATGTCCCGGTTATTAAACCGTTAAAATGATGTCTCTATCACAATGTATGGCGACAATATTTTATTTGGAAATAAAGGTGCATTTTTTCCGTTTTGCATCTATCACTATTTACAAGTTTAAAATAAAAAAAAAATTGAAATATTTCATCTTTACATTGATATTTAAAAAGTTTAGACCCTTAGGTAAATATTTACATGGTTTTTTTTTTTATTGTAATGTTTTTTTTTGTTTTTTTTTGTATTAAACATTTTATTTGGGTATTTTTGGGAGGGTGAGATGTAAGCCATAGTTTTATAATGTAATAAATGTGTCTTGAGTTTTATTTTTTTCACTTGTAGTTGTAGTTTTACTTTTTGGCCACAAGATGGCGGCCATGAGTTTGTTTACATGACGTCACTCTAATGCTGGATACACACGTTGCGTTTCCGCGTTCGATGCGACGTTCGATTCGCGTCGATTCGATTATTTCCGAGCATTTCCGAGCGCATTTCGATTATTTTTAGGTCGAATGCCATGTAAAGTATGGCAAATCGACCTAACGATCCATCGAACCGCGAATCGGACATGTTGGAAATAATCGAATCGCCGCGAATCGAACGCCGCATTGACGCGGAAACGCAACGTGTGTATCCAGCATAAGCGTAACATACGCTTAGAGCGACGTATGGGGGACGTTACAGCCAGAAAAAGCACAGCTTCCGAGAGAAGCTGTCGCTTTTTCAGCGAGGGAGAGCAATCAGTGATTGGGCACCATAGCCCGATTCACTGATTGCCAGGCTAACCAACCGCGGCTGGGAGCGCACGTGCACGTGCGCGATCGGCCGCGAGAGCACGCGGACGCGCACATGGCCTCCTGGGCATAGCTACTACGTCCAGGAGGCCAAAGTAGTTAAATAAGTGAGGTTGATGACCACAGTCAGCACACATGGAATAAATAATGGTAGGGAGAAATAACACAGGACAGCAGCACACACTGTATGAAGGATGGTTGGGAGGAATAACAGCACTATACATAACATGGCACAATAGGCAGTAACCAGTAGTACTACTGGTATGTGTACCATATAAATAGTACCTCATGCCAATGTGCTCTGAGGCCTAGTTCACTTCTAAAATCGAAATCGATGACTCCAGCGTTTTTCGATTTTTGTGCAATATTTTTATCGCCTCCTGGTGCTTACCTGCGTGCTGCGATTTTTATAAAGCGCTTTGGCAGAGCGATTCTGTTTTTTCACTTCCTGATATCAGTCAGGAATTGAAGTCTTTTAGCTGGAAATGAATAAATTCAGTGTATTTATTTATGAAAGTGCTGGGGAAATCTCTATACAAAGCGTTTTTTCAAGCTCTTTGTGATTTCCCTATACAAATGAGACAAATCGCCCCAAAAATGGTACAGGCAGCTAGGGATGGTCGGAAATGCCAATTTCTGATTCCGCGGTATATCAACATTCCGCCATTGCTAATTACCGATTCCGCTTTCCGCTACCAATTTCCGCATTCCGATGAATTTCCGCTGGAAATCGCGGAAATTTTCCCCGACTTTAACATCAATTTTCTCAAAAACTATAAGATCTTTTTGAAAACTTTTTTTTTGCATCTTGGTGTTTCTAGGACTTACGGGGGCTTTGCTATTAACCGCTAAAGTCAGCAGGTTTTTACTGTAATGTAAAATGCAGAAAATACGTCAGATGCAGATTTTCTGCCTTTTACATTACAGTAAAAATCCGCCGACTTTGGCAGTGAATAGCAATGCCCACATACAACATGGTAGTGACACCAAAATTGCTACATATGGTAAGGAGAATATTGGTTACAAGTCAAACGTTTTCAAAAAGACCTTGTAGTTTTTGAGAAAATCGATTTTAAAAAAGCAAAGAGAAAATGGTTTTTAAACAAAAAAAGTTTAAAAACCATTTTTCTTTGCATATTTAAAATCGATTTTCTCAAAAACTACAAAGGGTTTTTTGAAAAATTCTTTTTTGACATGTACCCAATATTCTCCTTAATATAGGTAGCAATTTTGGTAGCCATAGCATGTATGAGGGCTTTGCAATTAACCGCTAAAGTCGGCACAACATTTCACAAAATTCCGTGAAAATTCTGCGAAAAATATATATATATATAATATATAAATATATGAAATATTACTATTACATGCAAAATGAATTACGATTTTTTTTTTTTACAAATTTCGATGCAAAATTTTGCCTATGCGAAATTTCGGCCCACCACTGATAATACTAATAATACCATACTAATAATTGTAGATCCTTGGCATCCTCCTGATTGCAGTAGCTCCTACATTGTCCAGGCAGTACATCTAGTATTTCCAGGCAGTATATATAGTATGAACAAGTACACTGTAGGAAGAAACAACCACTCGACACTCAGTATATTTTCTTGAGGACGGGGATCCTAGCCGGTTTTTGCAGCCTGTAAGGTAAATCTTCACCCCAAACAACACTTGTATTGCGGCACACAAAGTAAGCTGAAGGATGTGCAGCCGGAATATGATATGCGGAAAACAACTATCAACAATACTGTACATCAAGGCAGACCGGGCACTGTCACTTTAAGCACTTTTATTTTCTCTTCATGCCACAGTTAATACATAGACATCCGTCACACATAGGTAAATCAAACCTGGATAGATGGTGAAGTTGGGGTGCTCAGGGTTCAGGTGACCAGGGGGGTGGATGAACGGCACTACAGCCGCATCACCCCAGGCCGGCACTTGCTCATGTGCTTGCGTCCTGTGAAATTACGGCACAGTGCGGCTTCCTTGATGGAGTTCGCAAGCCGCGCCCCCAGCGCTTATCATTGGTGTAGGGAGTTGGTGTCAGACGGGTTAGGGGTGAGGGGGTGGAGACTCGCCGTCCAGCGGCGAGTAAGTGAGAAAGGAGCTGCATTATACTTCACATGCAACAGTATGCAGTGTGACATTTAACCATTCAAATTACAAATTGGTGCATATCAAAACAACAAGTGCAATAAACCTCAAAATATACAACCTTTCATAGCATAAAATAGTTTGCAAAAGCCAAATTGGTGCCTTTATTCCGTGAACTGGTACGGACATAGTGCATAAACATGTGCTAATTAGAGGTGAATATGCCCATTGTGACATTATTGTAGCACAGTTCTCTTTTCTTTTACTTCTCGCCCATATCATATAAAATATTTATTTATTCATTAATATGTGTTAAAACCTCAAAACCCACAAACCCTTCTAAAAAGGCTGGGGGTAGAATTGTGCCCCCAAGAGACCTGTTGGGGTACATTACCCTCCAAACCGTTGGGACTGCCACTATATCCCCCCCATTTAACCACTTCAGCCTTCAGTCATTTTCACTTTATGCATCCGAGCAATGTTCACCTCCCATTCATTAGCCTATAACTTTATCACTACTTATCACAATGAACTGATCTATATCTTGTTTTTTCCGCCACCAATTAGGCTTTCTTTGGGGGGTACATTTTATTAAGAGCCACTTTACTGTAAATGCATTTTAACAGGAAGAACAAGAAAAAAACTTAAAAAATTCATTATTTCTCAGATTTCAGCTATTATAGTTTTAAAATAATACATGCCTCCATAATTAAAACTCACGTATTGTATTTGCCCATTTGTCCCGGTTATTACATCATTTAAATTATGTCCCTATAAAAATGTAAGGCGACAATATTTTATTTGGAAATAAAGGTGCCTTTTTTCAGTTTTCCATCTATCACTATTTACAAGCTTCTAATAAAAAAAATAGAAATATTTCATCTTTACACCGTCACTTTTTCTGCAGGGGAGAGGAATCAATCATTGGGCACCATGGCCCGATTGATTGATTCCTGGGCTAACGATCCGTGGCCGGGAGCACGCGTGCATGAACGCGATCAGCCGCGGGAGCGCACATGGCCTCCTGGACGTAGCTGCTACGTCCAGGAGGCTTAAATGGTTAACTACAGACTTAAACAAGTACATATTTTGGCTACCAACTACCCTTTAGCCCACATGGAGCAGCAGAGAGAAATACAAGGTGCGTAAAGCAATGAGAGAAAGTTTCCCAATAGGACCACAAAGGGTGAGATCAGAGCCGACCACAAGGAATAGAGGGAACAGGAACAAACCCCAACAAGCGGGGAATAGAAGAGAACAAATGCTATCAGAGTGACTGCCCTGCGGGTAGCAGGCAAGTTGCCCCATGTCTAACGATTGCACAAGTTGTAATGCAAAAACGTAAATACAATGCCAACTCAGAGTGGAGCATAAGCTGCACATTTAAAGACGCGAAAGAAAGAAGCAGAATAGAAACAAGCCCTCGACTCCCAGTTTATGGGGTACATACTGGGTGGTTCGTCTCATTAGTGTCAGTGCCAGAAGAGAAATTCTCCCTGGCACTTATTTCACATATAGACTCCAAAAAGGGGTTCACAATGCATTCAATCTTGGCCCCTTGCATGCAACACATGCGAAAACTATCAGTTCACCCTTATTGGCGCACTGGAGGTGTATATTACACCTTTGTAGTTAGACTTATGAGCAAGCAAAGCACCCTTAAACCCATACAAGGCCTGTCAGTCTGCGTTAAATTCAAGGGTTTAGACACCAAAAGTGAGTGGGGATTACCCAAGTGTGGGTTCACCAAGAGGGGCATGTGGTGAAGGCAATTAGACCATCCCGTACCTACAGAGCATGGGGAGGCTCATGGATCAAGAAAGCAAGACATTTCCTAGCTATCATTGAGACCTATCGGCCCCATAGCTTCTGTACGCAAAATTACTTGTGATTCTCGTCGGGTTAATTCTCTCTGAGACAGGGTGACATGTAGTAGGCCGGCGAACCTCAAACATTTGGCCCTTTCACCGTGAGCCTCCCTTACATGCTCAATGAGCCGGGTACAGCCCTTTTCTGACTTAATGGATTTTAAGTGCTTGCCCACCCTTTCCTTCAGGGGTCGGGTGGTTTGCCCACATAAAAGAAGTTAAGGCAGAATAGAACATAAGAGACAAATTTTGTTTGACATGTGATGAAAGCTCTTACCTCCCACTGTACCCCGCCCATGTGGTAGTTGGTACCCTCCCACATATAGGGACAAAATTTACACTTGCCACATTTGTGGTTACCCCTGGGACGTCCAGCTGTTAGCCAATTCTGAATTAGAGGCGAGCAGAATTTGCTCCGAGTAAGGACATCTCCTAGTGTGGGGGCCCTTCTATGCACTACTCTGGGTGCGTCAGGGAAAACTTTTTGAAGAGTGGGGTCCCTTGCTATTGCCGCCCATTTTTTCTTGATAATCCAAGTCAATTTCTTTGACATTGGGGTGTAATCAAAGGTGAAAGTGAAAGGACCCTTTGCTCTACTCTTGGAACCTCTAGGGAAGCAGGGAGGTCCTGTCTTTTTTTTTCTAGTTTCTGACCGTATCTTGGGCTCCTTCAAGAAAACATTTGTCATAATTTCTTGCTTCCAAGTGTGCAGTGAGTTCCTGCGCTTGTATCTCGAAGGTTTCTATGCAAGAGTTGTTCCGTCTGAGGCGTAAATACTGCTACTGTCATTTGAATGTTTAAATCTCACACAGCATACTGTTGCATGTGAAGTATAATGCAGCTCCTTTCTCACTTCTCCACCCCCTCACCCATGACCTTCCTGACACCAACTCCACACACCAATGCTTGCAAACTCCATCAAGGAAGCCGCACGGCGCTGTCATTCCACAGGAGGCAAGCACATGAGCAAGTGCCGGCCTGGGGTGATGCGGCTGTAGTGCCGTCCATCCACCCTCCTGGTCACCTGAACCCTGAACACCCCAACTTCACCATCTATCCAGGTTTGATTTACCTATGTGTGACGGATGTCTATGTATTAACTGTGGCATGAAGAGAAAATAAAATCGCTCTAAAGTGACAGTGCCCGGTCTGCCTCAATGTACAGTATAGTATATATAGTATGTACACACAGCCATTGCTGTAACTGGGAGAAGCTTTATAACACTCCCCTGCACCATGGATGCACCAGGTTTAGTATTTATTATTTTGTTCCTGTTTTTTGTCCTCTAAACCTATGTGCGTTTTATGGTCCCGGAGTTTCTTATAGTCCGAAAAATACGGTAATATCCAGACATGGGTATACATGACAGAATATAGAGGTGGTAAACAATAAAATAAGTTACAGTAACAATAGTATGGTGACTCACAAAATATACAGTATTTTACAAGAATAAAAGGGAGAGAGCCTTGCCCTTTTGAGCTTACAATCTAAAGGTCATTTGATGTGATCACTGGTGTAATGGACACCTTAAATTCCAATTAATCAAAGAGGTTGAGTTACAAACACTCCAAAATTGTCTACTGTTTCATGGGAACATTTTGGGACTTCTGAATCCCCCTCCTCCGCTGTATCATAGTGACACTATTGAGATTACTAAAAGGTTAAGAAAGGTACACGAGTCTGATCACAGCCCCGTGCACACAGTCTCTCTAAGGACTTCCATTAACCCTCTGGGCGATACAATTATATCACCCAAGAGGTGGCGCAGCACTATTTTTTATTTTTTTTTATTTTTTAAATCATGTAGCGAGCCCAGGGCTCGCTACATGATAGCCGCAGCGCAGCGGCATCCCCCCACCCACTCCGATCGCCTTCGGCGATCAGAGTAAGCAGGAAATCCCGTTCAGAACGGGATTTCCTGCTGGGCTTCCCTGTTCGCCATGACGACGGGGCGGGATGACGTCACCGACGTCATGGACGTCGTGACGTCATAGGGAGTTCCGATCCACCCCTCAGCGCTGCCTGGCACTGATTGGCCAGGCTGCGCAAGGGGTTGGGGAGGGGGGGGGCTGCGCGGAACGGCGGGTAGCGGCGGATCGGCGGCGAGCGGCGGCGATCGGAAGTTACACGCAGCTAGCAAAGTGCTAGCTGCGTGTAACAAAAAAAAATTATGCAAATCGGCCCAGCGGGGCCTGAGAAATCCTCCTGCGCGACATACCCCGAGCTCAGCTCGGGATTATCGCTCAGGAGGTTAATATTGGCTGATCTGGACTAACTAAAAAATAAGATTTGACAGCAATATTACAGCAACTAGCTCACTAATCGTTCAATGGCCCCACTATGTCCTGATATATCCCCGGCAAGGGATACCAATGTTTGCCACTAAATTGCAGATAAATGTTGAAAAGCCCAAGATTGCCAGCTCACTTCTTGTTATACTCACCAAGCTTCGGTCAGGCCTGTTGCAAATCGGGCTTCTGCTCGCGCACGCGCGCGTAGGAAAGGTGGCTATTTGACCTGTCTGTATCAGGGGGTAACACCATACGGCGTGACGTGTATGTACTCTCGCGCACGCGCATCTTTGGCCGCATCTACGCGTGCGCGGGACATTGCGACCCATACTACGCATGCGCAATATGATAAGGTTACTTGCACGCATGTGCGTACGCATGCGCGTAGTAAGACGTACCGTTGTACGCATGCGCGATGCGAATCAATTGGCGCCAAAGGCCCTATTTAAACCCCAGCTGTTTGACAGTTCAGTGCTGTCTGTTTGTGCAGCTTGTGGTACCTGTACTCTGTTCGTGTGGATTACTGATTGACTTCCTGCTACTGAACCCTGGCTTTCCCTGACTACGATTGAACTCCGCCTGTCCTGACTCCTTGGCTTGTTACCCGTGTTGCTTGTACTCTGCCGGCCCCGACCTCTGCTTGTTTATCGCTCCTGATTGTTCTCCGCCTGCCCTGATCCCGGATCGTCTGACTACTCTTCTGCCTACTGACTCTGCATCTTGCATCGGTTACTTGCTCTACAACGCAGTATCTTCTGTTCTCTGAGTCACTGTTGAATCTTCCTAAGCGCAACCTGGTGGGCACTAGGCAGCTAAGCTCCACTACCCCCTCCTGGGGTTGTGGTCCTGCTTCCCCCTCAAGGGGTCATGGGTGAAGACCCGTGGTCACTTAGACTCTGTGCTTAGAAGGTTCTGCTCTCAGTGGCAAGGTCAAAAGCCTCCAGTAAGCGCAACTATAACACTTCTGTTGCCTAAGGCTGGTACACACAATGCAATTTCCCATCAGATCGATTGGTCGAATCAATAATTTCCAGCATGTCTGCTCCCGATCAAGAACGGGATCAATTTTCAGATCAGTACTGCACAAAATCAATCCTGTTTTCGATATGGAGCAAATCAGACATGCCGGAAATTATCTGTCAATCTGATGGGAAATCACATTGGGCTTGATTCACAAAAGAGTGCTAACTGTTAGCACGGCCGTTTTCGTGCGAATTTTCGCATTGCGCGCGATCGCGATATTGTTTTCGTATGGAAATTTGCGTTTGCGCGCGAAAACATCGTTTTGCACGAAAATTCGCGATCGCACGCAGTTAGAAAATTCTCGCGAAAACGGCCGTGCTAACAGTTAGCACTCTTTTGTGAATCAAGCCCATTGTGTGTAGCAGTCTTTAGTGTTCCCCACTGTTTCCTGGCTTGTCATGAATACTGACGTTATTCTGCTCATGATCACATCATAGTCATTAGGATAAAGAGAAGAAATGCTATACCTGTGAGATTCCCCATTCACACACAAAGCATATCATCATTATGTCTTATATAGAGGATTAGAGATAGCCAATGAGATGACAATAATTCCACCTTGCATGTAAATATAATGCAAATTGTATGCAGCTCAGTGAGGCCAATTAAATCACATCACATCAATTTTTATTGGCTCAATTCTTTGCCCTATCTAATTTGTATGAAGACTGGAATTCTTACCATCTCATTGACCACCTGTATAAAAGGAGTGGGTGGAGTTATAGACAGGGCTCTCTTCCCACAAACTCATCTACAATGGAGCAACTTGGCCCAAGTGCTGACCCCATGGCTGTACCAAATGTTTGTAAATTCAACTCTTCTGAAAGTGGAACTCATTTTAAAATGTGATACCTTATAAATATCTGCTGTGTTGCTTAATACTTCTTTAATAATTAAAAATGTTTGTTTGCTGTAATGTACCTGTGAGATGATCTTATTTCTGTTACTGCATACTGGCGGACTGGGTAGCCATATGTTGGCAAGTTTACAGTGACATCCAGCTCTTTCCTCCTTCCTCCAGCCCCTCCATTCTCCAGCCCCTCCTTCCTCCAGCCCCTCCCTCCTCCAGCCCCTCCCTCCTCCAATCACTGTGCAATATGCATATTATCTTGTGGGAGTGTACAGTCACAGTTACACTGATTTCACCTGTGTATGTAACGTCTGCCTGTGTTTACCAGCCTGTCATTTTCGGTTCTGTATTTATCTATCCTCTGCTATCATTCCTATGCTGTCAGATTTATCTTCTGCTGACATATCTCTGCTGTCAGCTCTATCCTCTGCTGTCTTTCCTCTGTCAGCTCTATCTTCTGCTGTCATTCCTCTGCTGTCAGCTCTATTTTCTGCTGCCATTCCTCTGCTGTCACCTCTATTCTTATGATATCTTATCATTATGTGCAAAAAGCACAACTGTGTGCAGAATCTTGTTCCTTCCACTAAAACTTCTCCATCACCATGGCCAAGAACAAAGAGCTGTTGAAGGACAGACGTGACAAGGTTGTAGACCAGCACAAATGCTGGGATCGGCTTTAAGATCGTTAGAAAGATGCTTGGTTTGAAGGTGACAATTGTTGGTGCAACTATTCAGAAATAGAAGAAATATAAAATGAACATCATTCGCCTTTGGTCTGGACTTCATGTAAGATTGTGCCTCATGTGGTGTGGATGATCAGGAGAAAGGTGAGGGATCAGCCCACAACTACATGGGAGGAGCTTGTTAATGATCTAAATGCAGTTGGAGTCACCAAGAACACCATTAACAACACACTGCACCATAATGGATTGAAATCTTGCAGCACCCAGAAAGTCCCCCTACTCATGAAAGCACATGCAATGCCTGCCTTAAGTGTGCCAGCAGACTGAGAGAAAGTGCTGTGGTCACATGACACCAAAACATATCTCTTTTACATTGACTTGGACAGTTGTGTTTGGAGATAGAAGAGGGGAAATGGATGGGTCTTCCAGCATGACAATGACCCAAAACATACAATATCTCCAAGGGAACTAAGCAGTGGCTAAAGTAGAAGCACATGGAGTCAATGGAGTGGCCTAGCCAGTCTCCCAATACTCAGCTCTGTAGAAAATCTGTGGAGGGAGCTGACGCTTCACATTGCCAAACAGCAGCCAAGAAACCTGAAGGATCATTAGAGAGTTTCTGTAAAGAGGTCAGAATACCTCCTGTGCAAACCTGGTGACCAACTACATGACACATATTACAGCTGGACCGGCCAACAAAGGCTTCTCCACCAACCACTCATGGAGATTGAATACTTATTTTACTCATTACATAAAAGTTATACATTGATTTATATTTCATTGTGTTTTTTCTGGGTTTTTGTTCAAATTCTGTCTCTCTCCATTACAATGAAATTACCATAAAAATTACAAATTGTTCATTTCTTCATAAGTGAGACAACTTAAACATTTAGAAGGGGATCGAATAATTATTTTTCCCACTGTACCCATATTCTGTGTCATGTGATACATCATGTTTGGTCAAAAAAACTTAAAAAAAAAAAAAATTCTACATGTACACTCATTGCAGAGGGTGGGCGGACCATGCTGATCTGTGGGTGAGCTGGGGATGTGAATGTGCCATCAGTAAGCACTCCCACTTCAGTAGCAGCTGACAGCTGTGCTAGGAATCTATTGCAGTGACCACATGCAGAGCTCCAGAGCAGTCATGTGACTGAGACAGACATGTATGAATAATACAGCTAGTTACAAAAAGAAATGTAACTGTACACAGATTTATTTATTTAATGTATTTAT
This sequence comes from Hyperolius riggenbachi, assembly GCF_040937935.1. Classification (NCBI taxonomy): domain Eukaryota; kingdom Metazoa; phylum Chordata; class Amphibia; order Anura; family Hyperoliidae; genus Hyperolius; species Hyperolius riggenbachi. Next base: position 11,235,480 of record NC_090654.1, read on the forward strand.
ATTTATTTTTTTTTGCAATTTTAATGTCATGATGACACTGAAGTTAATATTATCATTTCTAGTGTTAGTCAAATAGCTCTGGGCTTCATTTTTGTGAATAATAGGGAAGCCTCCCTACATGCTACAATGATGATTTGTAAACATGCTACAATGATGATTTGTAAAGTATGTTAAAGGGGGACCTGAAGACAGAAGGAAGCACAGAGAAATGCACCCTGTATGTATTTAGAGAATTTATCTTCTATAATTCCCTCTTATCTGTGACTAATCACCAGTGTAACCTGATCTCTCAGCTGTCAGCTGGCAGCCTCAGAAGAGCAGCTAATTTGTAAACACAGGATGTTAACCCTATGGGCTTGATTCACAAAGCGGTGCTAACTGTTAGCACGCCTGGGAAAACCCCCTTAGCACGTCTAAACGAGCTTTTCGTGCGCAAAACTTTACACGCGCAAAACTTTATGCACATAAAACTTTACGCGCGCACTGCACAGAGCGCAGGGTGCTCCGCGCGAAGTGCCCATTAAAGCCTATGAGACTTAGCGTGCGCATAGGACTTTGCGCGTGTAAAACTTTGCGCGTGGTACTTAGCATGCGATCTGATTCAGAAATTTGGTGCTAACCTACTTAGCACCCTGGTTAGCACGTGTAAAGAATTTAGACGTGCTAAGTAGGTTAGCACTGCTTTGTGAATCAAGCCCTATGTCTGCGTCCATGAAAGCAGGAAGTAGACACACTGCAGATTTATTGCAGGATTGGTATCATCTGTAACAAAGAATTTTTTTTCTTGAAAGGTTAGTATGTTTTTGCTTTTCTTTTAGAGCAGAGAGGAAGTTCTGTGTCCATGTCCCCTTCAAGGAGAACAGGTCAAAAAGTAGTTTTCAAGAAAATCAATGGTAAAGTTTTGATAGGAGACACATTTTTTGTTTGTTTGTTTTTGAATCCAGTTATTGATAGTAACAATGGTAGCAATTTACATGCATCACTAGAAACAGCGATGGAATAACAAGGGGACCACAGCTCTCCCCACCCCTTACCTATTTCCACAAAGAGTTAAAAATGAAATAACTCCTGAAACTGCTTTACTGCAATATGATCGGTGTGTCTCTAAATGCTTTTCATAGTGTCAAAGTTTATCACTGAAAACTGTTTAACAGGCTACACCTTACTGGTATGTGACAGGGAAATACTTCCCCCATGTTTCCAGGTGTGACAATGGCGTCTGCTGATGTGACTGCTGAGCTCCGCTGCTCCATCTGTATGGAGATCTACAGAGATCCTGTGACCTTGCCGTGTGGCCACAACTTCTGCCGGGGCTGCATCACACAAGCCTGGGACCACCAGGAGGATCTACAGGAATATAAATGTCCTGAATGTCAGAAGATATACAGGAAGAGGCCTGAGCTGGTGAGGAGCACAACATTACATAACATCTGTGAGACTTTTCATGCTACAGAGACAGATCAGGAGCAGACCGGGGTCTTCTGTAATTACTGTGACTTTCTGTTCCTGCTACTAAATCCTGTCTGCAGTGTGAGACCTCCTTGTGTGATCATCACCTGAGGAAACATGACAGGTCAGGGGGACACACTTTACTGCCTCCCACCACTGACCTGGGGAAGAGGAAATGCTCCGTCCATAAGAAGATCCTGGAGTATTACTGCACTGAGGATGCTGTCTGTGTCTGTGCATCCTGTTCTGCAATTGGGGGACATGTAGGACATAAAATGTTGTCATTGGATGAGGCCTCTGAGGAGAAGAAGAAGAGTTTGAGAAATAATCTGCAGAAACTGATGAAAAGAGTCCAGAGTCTGGAGGAACGCAGGAGAAAAGCACAAGAAAGAGCAGATGGTGAAGCAGAGCGAATCACTGCCCTGTTTAAGGACCTCAGGAGACATCTGGAGGAGCTGGAGAAGAGAGTCCTGAGTGACATCACAAGACAGGTACAATGCTATGATGATGACATCAGGTGGCTGGAGACAAAGAAGGTGGAGCTGTCCAGGAAGATGCGTCACATTGAGGAGCTGTGTCACATGACTGATCCACTGACTGTCTTACAGGAATCAGACACAGGTGACTTGTGTGACACGAAGGACAGACATGATAAGCAGCTCCATGATGGAGGGGATCTGGATGTGGCCGGCATCTCACACACATTACACACAGGACTATCTGATATCATGTCTGGGGTAATTGGGGGGATATATATATATATATATATATATATATATATATATATATATATATATATATATATATATATATACAGCCTGCAGACATATTACTGGATGTACACACAGCTAGTAATATGCTACAAATATCAGCTGACAGGAAAACTGCATCCTTGTTTTCACATATATGGCAGAACCGCCCAGAAACACCAGAGAGATTTCAGGATTATCCTCAGGTGTTGAGCAGCCGGAGTTTCTCCTCAGGGCGACATTACTGGGAAGTGGATGTTGGGGGATCAGATTACTGGAGAGTGGGGATGTGTTACCCCAGTATAGCCAGGAGAGGATTGCAGTCACGGATTGGATGGAATAACAAGTCCTGGGGTTTGTGCAGGAAGAATGATCAGTGCTCAGTGATGCATGACAGTGAAGTGATCTGGTTACCTGATGGGATCCCCAGTGATAGAGTCAGGATATATCTGGATTATGAGGCCGGGCAGATCTCCTTTTATGCCCTGTGTGACCCCATCAGACACCTCTACACCTTCACTGACACCTTCACTGAGCCCCTCCATGCTGTGCTATATTTATATAGAGGTTGTATAATGATAACAGTGGGGGATTCCACATCTACTGTCACACCCCTTAACACAGGCAGAGTGTAAATTGGCTGCTGTGCTGGCGTTAGTATAGGGGTGCTGCGGTCCAGGTGAGAGGGAAAGCTGATTGGCTGTCATGTGCCTGCTGACTCTGGGGTGAGGGGTCATTTCTTGGCTCCATGATGATGTACAGTATAGGGGCGGGTCAGCCTCCCTCATCTCTGTCTTCCGCCTCCTGGATACTCTGTTATTGCTCCTGGTAACTTGGGCCAGTTGACACAGTGCAACCGCAGGCACTCCTCCATCGCACTACCACGGCAGGGAGCATTCTGTGCCTGCACAGTATCCCCCCTCCCATTCCATGTGCAGCCTCCTCTTCCATGTGTAACATCCAAGTGCAGCAGCCCCCTCCCATTATATGTGCAGCCCCCTCTTCCATGTGTAACATCCAAGTGCAGCAGCCCCCTCCCATTATATGTGCAGCCCCCTCTTCCATGTGTAACATCCAAGTGCAGCAGCTTCCTACCATTATATGTGCAGCCCCCTCTTCCATGTGTAACATCCAAGTGCAGCAGCCCCCTCCTATTCCATATGCAGCCCCCTCTTCCATGTGTAACATCCATTTACAGCAGCCCCCTCCCATTCCATGTGCAGCCCCCTTTTCCATGTGTAACATCCATTTACAGCAGCCCCCTCCCATTCCATGTGCAGCCCCCTCTTCCATGTGTAACATCCAAGTGCAGCAGCTTCCTCCCATTATATGTGCAGCCCCCTCTTCCATGTTTAACATCCAAGTGCAGCAGCCCCCTCCCATTCCATGTGCAGCCCCCTCTTCCATGTGTAACATCCATTTACAGCAGCCCCCTCCCATTCCATGTGCAGCCCCCTCTTCCATGTGTAACATCCAAGTGCAGCAGCCCCCCTCTCATTCCATGTCCGGCACCTCTTCCATGTGTATCATCCATGTACAGCAGCCCTTCCTATCCCGTGTGAAGCCCCCTTTTCCATGTGTATCATCCATGTACAACAGCCCCCTCACATTCCATGTGCAGCCCCCTCTTCCATGTGTAACATCCATGTACAGCAGCCCCTCCTATCCCATGTGCAGCCCCCTCTTCCATGCATATCATCCATGTACAACAGCCCCCTCACATTCCATGTGCAGCCCCCTCCTCCATTTGTAATATCCATGTACAGCAGCCCCCTCCCATTCCATGTGCAGCCCCTTCTTCCATGTGTAACATCAATGTACAGCAGCCCCTCCCATTCCACGTGCAGCCCCCTCTTCCATGTGTATCATCCATGTACAGCAGCCCCTCCCATTCCATGTGCAGCCTCCTCTTCCATGTGTAACATCCATGTACAGCAGTCCCCTCCCATTCCATGTGCAGCTCCCTCTTCCATGTGTAACATCCATGTACATCAGCCCCCTCCCATTCCATATGCAGCCCCCTCTTCCATATGTAACATCCATGTACAGCAGCCCCTTCCATTCTATGTGCAGCCCCCTCATCCATGTACAGCAGCCTCCTCCCATTCCATACGCAGCCCCCTCTTCCATGTGTAACATCCATGTACAGCAGCCACTCTCTTTCACGTACAGCTCCCTTGGGCATTAGCTTCTCTTTTTGATATGTTGCTCCCTATTTACAGCTTTCACTGTCATATGTAGCAACCCCTATTTCATATTTTTATATAAAGGTGCTTTCTCTTTTTTAGCCAATAGATGGCAATCTCCATCAGCCAGGTCTATAGAGGCTACATAGCCACCCACAGCTTTGTATAAATTAATTATATTGGCTGAAAGACGTCTCCTGATGAAGGGGGCGTCACCCTGAAATGCGTTGTGACCTGTGACCTCTCTGCAGTGTGGAAGGACAGTGTGGTAGCTTGGAGACGGATCTAGCTGGGAGAGGCTTTGTGTCACGTACTGCCGTTGGCCATTGTGTACATTTAACTTGTATGTGCTTTGTTTTTAATACATTTTGACACACCACCATGGTGACTCGTTATTTTGTTCCTTTATGTCTTGAAGCCCCTATTTCATGTTCAGATGCCCCCTCGGGCTTCAGCCACCCAAGGCCCGGGCCTATGAGCAGAGGCGTATCTAGAGGGGTGCAGGCATGGCTTGTGCCATGGGCGCCACGGCACCATGGGCGCCATGCCTGCCCCTGCGCTGCACCGGCCTGCATTCCTCCATGCCTCCCTATCATTCAGACCTCAGATCATATTAATGCTGTTATCTGGGGAACACGGCTACTTAATTTATGCATGTAGAGTGCACTTGGCTTAGTGTTAGAACAGAGGACAGAGAATGAATAACAAGCTATTTCCCAAAAAAGTAAACTCAGCAATATCCTAAGCCAAAATACACAGGCAACCATAACACATGTACACAAGAAATGATGCTGTTTTTAGAGGGGAAGGGGGCTCTGACGGAGGGGGCGCAATTTCATTGTTTGCCATAGGCGTTATATTACCCAGATACGCCCCTGCCTATGAGGCCTTTCCAGGAATCCGGCCCTATGCACTAAACTATGATAAGCAGGATAATGTGTGTAAAGTCTTACGTACAATGCATATAACATAATGTACTGCATGTACTGCATGTAATATATTACATTCTGCTCTACTCATTGTGCCATAAGACTTTACACACGGTATTCTGCTTATCACAATTTATAAATACACCCCATTAAAACAAATGGGTTGAGTTGCAGAAATTTGGTGAAATTAATTCTCACAAAGGGAGGTTGCATAGGGAGCAACCAACCACTGGAAGCAGGGGGAGATGCACAACCCCCTATGTATCTGACAGAATTGTGGCTCCCACAGACTTATGTCATGCCCATGTGGAACACAGATTGCAATGAATCAGTTACATATTCTCTTGATCTCATATCATTATGTGCATAAAGCACGACTCTGTACAGAATCAGTTCCTTCCACTAAAACTTCTCCATCACCATGGGCAAGAACATATGATGTCTCCCACAATGCATCACTGCTGAATATGCAAATCATCCTTTGTTGTCCCTGAAAGTCTAAACACACCTCCAGAAACGCTGGAATGCAATGATGTGTCAGCTGTTAATTGTACAGACCCACAATAATCCTACATGCATACAGACTGTTTCGGATTGGTTGATCCTCATCAGTGCAGGGCATGGATTAATGTGGCTCTATGGGGTAGGACTTGAAGCACCCAGAGTTACAGATTACCCAGCAAGCTTTTGGTGAACCAGAACTCCCAGAAGGGGCTACAAAGGACCAAAAAGCCCTCTTACTAAAATGTCATACAAAGCAAAAGTTTGCAATCCGAACTAGTCTGTATGCATGTTGGATTATTGTGCCTCTGTACAATGAACAAGCTGACACATCATTGGATTCCAGCGGTTCTGGAGGTGTGGTTATCTTACAGGGACAAGAAAGGCAAACTTTTGTTTTGCGTAACATTTAAGTGAGAGGGATTTTTGGTCCTTTGTAGCCCCTTACACACTCCTGGGAGTTCTGGTTCACCATGAGCTTGCTGGGCAATCCGTAACCATGGGCAAGAACAAAGAGCTGTTGAAGGACATACATGACTAGGTAGAAGACCAGCACAAATGCTGAAATGGGCTTGAAGACCATTAACAAGAAGCTTGATTAGAAGGTGATAATTGTTGGTGTAGCTATTAAGAAATAAAAGAGATATAAAATGACCATAATTCACCTTCGGTCTGGACTTCATGCAAGGTCTTGCCTCATGGGGTGTGGATTATCGGGAGATCAGCCCACAACTGCATGGGAGGAGCTTGTTAATGATCTAAATGCATTTTCAGTCACCAAGAAGAACACCATTGGCAACACACTGTGCCATAATGGATTGAGATCTTGCAGCACCCAGAAAGTACCTCTACTCAAGAAGAAACATGCAATGTCTATCTTAAAGAGACTCTGAAGTCAAATTTTTCTCTGCTTTTGCCATAAATTCCTGTTAAGCATGAATGCCCCCCCTTGAATCGCTGCATTCCCGTGGCAGATGATTTATTGCTTTGTAATTGACCTGCCAAGTTCTACAACTTTGCAGGTTGCAGATCATGCTGCCTGACACGCAAGGCTTCTCTTCCTGGAGAGGCTGAGCTTTGAGCTGTAGCTCAGCCTCTCCACAGTCAATCTCCACAGGTCTCCGCCTCCTCTCCGCCCCTCTCAGTGAAAGAAGACTGAGAGGAGTGGGAGGAGGCAGCGATCTGCAGAGATTGACTGTGGAGGAGGCAGAGTTACAGCCAATAGCTCTGCCTCATTGAGGAAGTAAAGCCCTGCAAGCTACGGAGCTCTGCAGGGCTATTAAACAGCAATAAATCACCCATCTGCCAAGGGGATGCGGCGATTCAACAGGGGAATTCATGCTGAACAGGAATTTATGACAAAAACATGTAAAAAAAAAGAGACTTCAGAGTCTCTTTAAGTGTGCCAGTAGACTGAGAGAAAGTGCTGTGGCCACTTGATACCAAAATATATCTCTCTGGCACTGACTTGGACAGCTGTGTTTGGAGATAGAAAAATACTGAGTATAACTCAAAGAACACCAACCCCACAGCCTAGCATGGAATTGGAAACATTTTGCTTTGCAGCTATTTTTCTTCCAAGGGTGCAGGAGGACAACTGCATGACATCACATTGAGGGGCTAATCAACCTTAAAGAGAACCAGAGATGAAGCAACCTCATGTATTTTACCTTATAAATCAGTGGGAACATGACAGTAAACACCTAATCTGCTCTTTGTTACATTGTTCTCTGTTTAATTTGCCTGTTATCACCTCTAAGATAAGAATCCCGACTAAGCAGTCGGTCTGGCTTTGCTACAGAATAATTATAGCTGAGACTGTGTTCTTTGCTGTCTTCAAGTCCAAGCCTGCCCCCTGCTGGCTTTGCTCAGGAATCATTATAGCTGAGTCATTATAGCAAAGCCAGACTCAATGCTCAGTTCGGGATTCTTATCTCAGCTAGATAACAGACACTTTTAGCAGTGAGGATGGAACAGAGAGCATGGTAAATGTTTTCTCTAATGTTCCCACTAATTTCTATGGTAAAATACACAAGGGTGCTTCGTCTCTGGTTCACTTTAAAGTTATGGAGAAGAGCCCCATTCTCTCAGTCAGAAAGCTGAAGGTGGGTCATGGATGGGTCTTCTAGCATGACAATGACCCAAAACATACAATATCTCCAAGGGAACAAAGGAGTGGCTAAAGAAGATGCACATTGAGGCCATGGAGTGGCCTAGCCAGTCTCCCAATACTCAGCTCTGTAGAAAATCTGTGGAGGGAGCTGACGCTTCACATTGCCATACAGCAGCCAAGAAACCTGAAGGATCATTAGAGAGTTTCTGACTCCTCCTGTGCAAACCTGGTGACCAACTACATGACACATATTACAGCTGTACCGGCCAACAACCACTCATGGAGAACAAACTCTTATTTTACTCATTGCATAAAAGTTATAAAATGATTTATATTTCATTGTATTTTTTTCTGGGTTTTGCTTGAAATTGTTACAATGAAATTACAACACAAATGACAAATTGTTCATTTCTTCCTAAGTTAGGCAACTTAAACATTTAGAAGGGGATTGAATATTTATTTCTCCCTCTGTGCACATAGTCTGTGTCATGTGACACATCATGATTGTCATATGTTGGGTCAAAAAACTTAAAAAACTTAAAAAAAAACAAAAAAGAAAGAAACTAAATTCTACATGTGCACTCATTGCATAGGGTGGGTAGACCATGCTGATCTGTGGGTGAGCTGGGGATGTGAATGTGTCATCATCAGTAAGCAGTAGCACTCCCACTTCAGTAGCAGCTGACAGCTGTGCTAGGAATCTATTGCAGTGACCACATGCAGAGCTCCAGAGCAGTCATGTTAGGCAGATATGTCTGAATAATACAGCTAGTTACAAAAAGAAAATAAAACAAATGTAAATGTATACAGATTTTTTTTCTGCAATGTTAATGTCATGATGACACTGAAGTTAATATTATCATTTCTAGTGTTAGTCAAATAGCTCTGGGTTTGATTTGCCGGCCATTCAATCGAACAGGCCGATCTTGTTCGGGTTGCTGAAAGTGAATTGCATTAAAATCAATGGATTTTGTGGGTAATAGGAAAGCGCCCCCCCCCCCCCCCCCCACATGCTAGAATGAACAGATTTGTAAAGTATGTTTAAGTGGACCTGAAGACAGAAGGAAGCACAGAGAAATGCACCCTGTATGTATTTAGAGAGTTTAGCTTCCATAATTCCCCCTCATCTGTGACTAATCACCAGTGTAACTTGATCTCTCAGCTGTGTCAGCTGGAAGCCTCAGAAGAGCAGCTAATTTGTAAACACAAGATATTAACCCTATGTCTGCTTCCATGAAAGCAGGAAGTAGACACTGTCACAGGAGCCCTGGTGGCTGGAACACAAAATGCCTTCCAAACGGTGCCAGCGCACGGATCGTGCAAACTGTGGTCGCAGTCAATGCGTAGGAACCATTGGGAATTGGCCAGCAGACAAACCAGAAGGGAGCCTGTGAGGTACGGTAATTACAACTTTACCCACTATTTCAGGGTATCTGCCACCACCACTGGTATGGGCCAGTGGACCCGACTGACTGACTGACTGGTCCTGCAAATAAAAACGGTTAAAACACGATGTATTCTGTCTAGCCAACAACAATACAATAGTAGCGTCTCTCCAGAAGTCTGGTTCAGTTTGTGCGGCTGAGAAGCAGGGTAGCGGAACAGTGAATGACTTTGATAGCGTCTTTAGCCACGGGCAATATAAATAATTAATATATACAGACAATTATTAAAATCAACAATTATTGAAACATTAATAGCCAGCATGAAAAATAAAAGAAAGGGAGAAAAAATACTTAGTTTCATGGAAAGATGTCCTTTTGTGGGAAGAATCATAAAGTCCTTGGTAAAGTCCTTTGTTTCAGCTCAATTTAAAATCCAAACAAAATGGCCACCACTTGTTCCTCACGGTGGCGTTCATGAAGGTGGAAAATGGAGGAATGAGGGAAAAGCCCCTAGCAGATGCTTTTGATGAAGCTGGTTTGGGGGTGTGGCAATGCCGGCCCCCTCTGAATTACCCACCAATGACAGTTCCTTCCCTCTGAGAGATTTTGGGCTTAAACTTATAAAATGCCGTAACTCACAACGATACAAGTCATATTTAGGTAAATAACAGATTCATACTTGTCGGAAAATACAGATTAATATGACATCAGACATGGCTAGTGCAGCGGATCCAGTTCTGGAGAAGGGTCATACCTCAATAACCGGACGGGCTATCGCGATGAATTTCATATCAGTCTGATGGCCAGATTTTACCGAATAAGACTGTATGAATTTCATAGCTGTGCGATGTACAGTTGCCATATAATCGACAAGAAACCATACATCATATGCATTCAGATGGCCCGTGGTCGGTGCCGGATAGTCTGGATGACATCATGTTTTGAATAGACTTCCTGCTGGGAGTAGCTTCCTTGCTCTCCCTGTATGAAAAGGCCTTTTGGTTTGTTAATTAACATCTGAGTGTGAAATCAGCTTGGTCAAACTGAGTTTTACACCTCTGGCGAAATTAGCAAGTCACAGGGCCAGTTTCCATGAAAAGACTCTGCTAACTAACTCCTATGAAGACAGCAGAGACCCCCCAGGCTGGACTGCCTGGTATCCACAGACATAAGATTCTGATTTGGCAGCGCAATGACAATCGAGGCAGGATACCGATTGCGGTTGCGTTTTCGTTTCTCACGGCTGTTCCGCGACAGACACACTGCACATTTATTGCAGGACTGGTATCATCTGTAACAAAGACATTTTTTTCTTTAAGGGTTAGTATGTTTTTGCTTTTCTTTTAGATCAGAGAGGAAGTTCTGTGTTCAGGTCCGGTTTAAGGAGAACAGGTCAAAAAGTAGTTGTCAAGAAAATCAATGTCAAAGTTATGATAGGAGACAATTTTTTTTTTTAATTTTTAAAGCAGTTATTGGTACTTAGTAACAATGGTAGCAATTTACATGCGTTCCTAGAAACAGCAGTGGATTAGTAAGGGACCCCAGATCCCCCCACCCCGGGAGAAATGAGAACTCCTTACCTATTTCCACAAAGAGTTAAAAAGAAAATAACCCCTGAAACTGCTTTACTGCAATACGATCTGTGTGTCTCTAAGTGCTTTTCATACAGTGTCAAAGTTTATCACTGAAACCTGTTCAACAGGCTTTACCTACTGGTATGTGATAGGGAAATACTTCACCCCGTCCCCATGTTTCCTGGTGTGACAATGGCGTCTGCTGCTGTGACTGCTGAGCTCCTCTGCTCCATCTGTATGGAGATCTATAGAGATCCTGTGACCTTGCCGTGTGGCCACAACTTCTGCCGGGGCTGCATCACACAAGCCTGGGACCACCAGGAGGATCTACAGGAATATAAATGTCCTGAATGTCAGAAGATATACCTGAGGAGGCCTGAGCTGGTGAGGAACACAAGGTTACATAACATCTGTGAGGCTTTCCACACTACAGAAACAGATCAGGAGCAGATCGGGGTCTTCTGTAACTACTGTGACTTTCGTGTTCCTGCCACTAAATCCTGTCTGCAGTGTGAGACCTCCTTGTGTGATCATCACCTGAGGAAACATGACAGGTCAGGGGGACACACTTTACTGCCTCCCACCGCTGACCTGGGGAAGAGGAAATGCACAGTCCATAAGGAAATACTGAAGTATTACTGCACTAAGGATGCCGTATGTGTCTGTGCATCCTGTTGTGCAATTGGGGGACATGTAGGACATAAGATGATGTCATTAGATGAGGCCTCTGAGGAGAAGAAGAAGAGCCTGAGAAATGATCTGCAGGCACTGATGAAAAGAGTCCAGAGTCTGGAGGAACGCAGGAGAAAAGCACAACAAAAAGCAGATGGTGCAAATAAGAGAGAAACTGCCCTGTTTAGAGACCTCAGGAGATGGCGAGTACAATCCTATGATGATGACATCAAGCAGCTGGAAATGCTGTCCAGGAAGATGCGTCACATTGAGGAGCTGTGTAACATGACTGATCCACTGACTGTCTTACAGGATTCAGACACAGGTGACTTGTGTGACACGGAGGACAGACATGATAAGCAGCTCCATGATGGAGGGGATCTGGATGTGGCCGGCATCTCACACACATTACACACAGGACTGGCTGATATCATGTCTGGGGTAACTGGGGGGATCTCTATACAGCCTGCAGACATATTACTGGATGTAAACACAGCTGGTAATTATCTACATATATCAGATGACAGGAAAACTGCATCCCAGTCAGATATATGGCAGAAACGCCTCAGAACACCAGAGAGATTTCAGTATTGCCCTCAGGTGTTGAGCAGTCGGAGATTCTCCTCAGGGCGACATTACTGGGAAGTGGATGTTGGGGGATCAGATAGCTGGGCAGTCGGGATGTGTTACCCCAGTATAGACAGGCGAGTGGGAGATCAGTCAGTGATTGGATGGAATAACAAGTCCTGGTGTTTGTACAGGAAGTATAATCAGTACTCAGTGAGACATGACAGGGAAGTGATCTGGTTACCTGATGGGATCCCCAGTGACAGAGTCAGGATATATCTGGATTATGAGGCCGGGCAGATCTCCTTTTATGCCCTGTGTGACCCCATCAGAACCTTCCACACATTCACTGCCACCTTCACTGAGCCCCTCCATGCTGGGTTATATGTATATAGAGGTTGTATAAAGATAATTGGGGGGAATTCTACATCTACTGTCACATTAAAATAAATCTATTTGTATATATTTACCTGATAAAATTCTGACTTTATTAAATGGAAATTAAATGGAAATAATTTTTTTTCTATTATAACCTCTATTTTTTAAAATAAAAAAATATAAAGCAGGAAACAGGAATCATTACTTGCGAATGTGTTACATACTGAGTGTGTCAAGCAGATGAAGCTTCAGGCATTTCATTAGGTTGATAGAGCCTTCTTTATCAGTTGTAGTTCTGTAATGGCAGTACACTGCACAGCAGACTGACTTACACAGGAGGGAGACAACCCCCACCCTCTCCCACAATATGCAGGACTTTACCCTCCTTTAATTAGCACTAAAAAGGGTGCCTTCAGTGCCGTAGCAATAGGTTTTGCAGAGGTTGCTACCGCTCCAGGGCCCTTGGGCCAGAGGGATTACATAGGACCCTACCTTAACTTAGCTCTTTATTAGTCATGTGCTTATAATAATCACTTCTATAGATGCTTTGAATAGTAGTGATCATTAACAAACAAGCTGTTCCCCATCCTCTTCTTGCACCTCTGACACTGTGATTGTCCTTGGCAGGTTCTGGTGCACCATATCAATTGTTATGTATAAAGTGCTGGGGGGCTCCATGCAAAACTTGCACCGGGGCCCATAGCTCCTTAGCTATGCCACTGGGTGCCTTGTGACATGCAGACAGTATTAGAAAAAAAAAAGAGGCACCAGAGCAGGAGCAGACATTGCTGGACTATGTTATTAGAAAACCCTCCTGCTCTGCACACTGACCAACCATTGTAAAATATTTTCTCACCCTTAATTACTTAATGAATATATCACAAGTGGAGAAATCTTAAAAGGGAACCTAAACTAAGAAGGATATGTATTTTTCTTTTAAAATAATACCAGTTGCCTGACTCTCCTGCTGAACCTGTGTCTCTAATACACAGGGAGGAGATTTCAAAAGCCGGCTTACATACCTTGGCTGGTAATTGAACCCAGGTCTGAGTGCATTGTAGATAGCTCTCTTAACCGCTATACCACCACCAACACTACATTCTGAAACCAGCCTAGCATGTACCATTATGATATATCCTAGAGAAAAATGAGCTTGCTTAAAGATTTGTAGGTTTTCAAAAGCCAACTTACATACCTTGGCCAGGAATTAAACCCAGGTCTGAGTGCATGGTAGATAGCTCTCTTAAACGCTATACCACCACCAACACTACATTCTGAAACCAGCCTAGCATGTACCATTATGACATATCCTAGAGAAAAATGAGCTTGCTTAAAGATGTGTAGTATGTAGTGTTGGGCGAACAGTGTTCGCCACTGTTCGGGTTCTGCAGAACATCACCCTGTTCGGGTGATGTTCGAGTTCGGCCGAACACCTGATGGTGTTCGGCCTTTTAAGTTCGGGTTCGCCCCGAACTTCTGTATGCCCCCGAACAGGGCCGAACAGGGCCCCTGTTCGGGCGAACAGGGCCCTGTTCGGCCGAACAGGCCGCAATACGGCCCCCCTATGGGGTCGCAGGCATAAGGGGGGAGCATGCCCCGATCGCGGGGGGGGGGTCGGAAATTCCCCCCACCCCCTCCGCTAGCGCTCCCCCCTCTGCCCGCTTCCCCATAAAAAAAGTTTAAATCAAGTTCAATAGTAGTGTACCTGGGCTGGTGGCATTGGCTGGCAGTGGAGTGAGGAGGAGGAGGAGTCCGAGTAGCAGAGTGACGTTGAGGCCGGGCAGCGGGCGGTTCAGCGCTAGTACCCTTGTGGTACTTCCGCCCTTTCTCTGACCTCACGTCCTCTGCATACGAGGGTACGCATCACGCGTACCCTCGTATGCGTCATCACGCAGAGGACGTGAGGTCAGAGAAAGGGCGGAAGTACCACAAGGGTACTAGCGCTGAACCGCCCGCTGCCCGGCCTCAACGTCACTCTGCTATTCGGACTCCTCCTCCTCCTCACTCCACTGCCAGCCAATGCCACCAGCCCAGGTACTATTGAACTTGATTTAAACTTTTTGTATGGGGAAGCGGGCAGAGGGGGGAGCGCTAGCGGAGGGGGTGGGGGGAATTTCCGACCCCCCCCGCGACCGGGGCATGCTCCCCCCTTATGCCTGCGACCCCATAGGGCCCCCAAAATGGGCATGTTCGGGGGTCCCATTGACTCCCATTGAGTTCGGCGTTCGGGCCGAACATGCCGAACATCTGGCCCATGTTCGGCCTGTTCGGCCCGAACCCGAACATCCAGGTGTTCGCCCAACACTAGTAGTATGTCAAAAGCCAACTCACATTGGCCAGGAATAGAACACAGTCTCTGTGGCACAATTGGTTAGCGTGTTTGGCTGTTCTCTAAAAGGTTGGTGGTTCAACCCCACCCAGGCATGGCCTTGCCTTTTGTGTTCAACAGTTGTCCGAAGAGAACCCCAGATAGCCATGTAGATTCATCTCTCTCTCTCTCTCTCTCTCTCTCTAGTAGGAATGGTCACCGCTTTCCGCGGAATTGTATTTTCCGCAATTTTGGGCGGAAATTGGTCATTCCATTCCTTTTGGTCGGAACGGAATTGCTTTTTCAATCCGGCAGAATTCCGAAATTGCCTGTGAAATTCTGCTGGTATCCGTTGATGCCATTGAAGTGAATTTTCAGCTTAAAATCATCAAATCCTAGAGAGAGAGAGAGAGAGAGCAAGCTCATTTTTCTCTTGGGTATATCACAATGGTACATGCTAAGCTGGCTTCAGCATGTAGTGTTGGTGGTGATATAGCGGTTAAGAGAGCTATCTACCATGCACTCAGACATGGGTTCAATTCCCGGCCAAGGTATGTGTAAGCTGGCTTTTGAAAGCCTACAAATCTTTAAGCAACCTCATTTTTCTCTTGGATATATCATAATGGTACATGCTAGGCTGCCTTCAGCATGAGGTGTTGGTGGTGGTATAGCAGTTAAGAGAGCTATCTACCAAGCACTCAGACCTGGGTTCAATTCCCGGCCAAGACCTGGGTTCAATACCCGGCCAAATATATATATAAGCTGGCTTTTGAAATTCTACAATTCCCTGGAAGATGAGGCCCTCGTCCCTCCGAGAGGGAGGGAGGAGGGAGAAAGAGATACACTGCCTGATGTTGTAAAGCAATGTAGGCCTGAATGAGATTTGGGACCTTAAAATATGGGTTTATGTGAAATCTAGATTTTTGCCTGGGACTTTTGATGTGTATTTCACTCAATCATGTCTTCCTCCAGGTATTAAATCCCTTGAAACATGTTTTCTATTATTTTTCCAGCAGGTAGACATTTTTAAAAAATTTTAAGTTTGCCTCCCCATTGAAGCCTATTGCGGTTCGCAAACTTTTTGGTTCGCGAACCGAAAATCGAAGGTTCGCGACATCACTGCTTACAATCTATTCCCTACCATAAAATCCTGCAAAATTTCTAGAGTACATGTGTATGTGAGCCCAAAATGGGGGGGGGGGAGGAGAGGTAATCGGGGGGGGGGAGGAGCAGGAGAGGGGGGAGGGCCCCAGGCTGATACTTCCTTGGTGGGCCCTTAGTGTCCTAGTCCGACCCTGTACACACGAACGGAACGCAATGTGAGCAAGGCCTCAGAGACGAGTGAAACTGTTATTTTTAGTGGTCCATTTTACTGGTAGGAAAGGTCACACACTGCATTATCTGCTCACATGTAGGGACATCCAGGCTCTTGGGCTGGAAGAACATAAGCTAAATTGCCTCAGTTCCAAAACACTGGGATTCCTGGAATGGAGTACAAGTCACCAGGAAATCCTATTTTGGTTCCAAGTTCCAGTGCATGCGCAGTGAGGCCTCTTCACGTCACATCATCACATGCTCCTGTGTGGCCAATAGCCAGCTTGGGAGGGGATGTGTAGCTGGTCCACGCCCACAGGGTGACGTTAAAGTGTAACCCTTGGTAGACTGGTATATAACAGGCATACAGTTTCCGGGGACTTTACTTCTTACTTCACTACTTCTTTACTACACTTTCTAGTTATGTTGTAGTTTCTGGTAGAGTAATATAGCTAGAGATGATTCTTAAAGTGAACCTCCAGACTAAAAATCGACTCAGTCAGCATCACTGAAAAGGCCCGGTGCTTCTTTAACAGTTTCACAGCATCCGAACTTTGGTTTTCTTACCCAAGCCTCATTTTTAGCTGCACAGAAGAAAACTGCCCGAGCATTTTACCCCTGATGCTGTGCAAAGCATGATGGGATTCCTGATGTTGTTCTTTTTCTGCTGTTTTGGAGCAAATTTGTTTTTTTTTTATTTTGAATTTGAGATTTGAAGCCTAGCGCACGCAGCTGGGAGGGGTGCTCAGGAGTCAGGACACAGGACAGTTGGAACTGTGTCTCATGCTCCCTGTCACCTCCTTTCAACCAAAAAGATGGCTGCCCCCATGAAATCACAAACATTTCCCTGTTCTTTTAAAACAGTGTGGGTAAGAGATTATATTACCTATCTATTTTAATTAACATAACTAATGTAACTTAATGACAGTATGTTTGTTTAGGCTGGAGTTCCCCTTTAAGAGGGACCTGAGTCAGTCAATAGGACTGACTTTTGAATGAAATGAAACGCCATGAAATGA
This sequence comes from Hyperolius riggenbachi, assembly GCF_040937935.1. NCBI lineage: Eukaryota > Metazoa > Chordata > Amphibia > Anura > Hyperoliidae > Hyperolius > Hyperolius riggenbachi. The sequence goes on from NC_090654.1 coordinate 11,252,624, forward strand.
TCTACATATTCTTGCTTTGCTGAGGTAGCAAAGATTGATAATGATCTATGCACCTGTATTAATCCGATAAAAACATTTGTATAGTGCTTTTCTCCTGTTGGACTCAAGGCGCTCAAAAGCTGCAGCCATTGCGCTCAAGAGGCCACCCTGCAGTGTTAGGGAGTCTTGCCTTGAACTTCTTACTGAATAGATACTGACCCTATCGAAGGCGGTGCCCTTAACCAGTACATTATCCAGCCCGGAGCAGTGCTTTTCAGTGCTGCTAGATTTGGGCACAGCCGGCCCCACCATAGACTATAATTGGAATCACACTATAGCGGCCATAGCCGGCCTTTGACCCGAGTGACCGGAGCGGTCGCTCAAGGCACCGGCTTCCAAGGGGGTGCCTATAGCTGGATACCTATACTGAGGGAACCTACACCTGACTTCCAATACTGGGGGCACCTATGCTTGGCAACCTACATTGAGGGCACCTACACATGAGATCCTATACTGGGGCACTTGTACCTGGCTACCTACCTATACTGAGTCTGAGGGCATTTTTTTGGGGGGGCACACTGCGGCTATAATGCATGGTGCAAATTGTCGGTGCTGTGCTATTGTTCTAAATGAGGGGGTGTAATGATTGCGGAACAATCTCCGTGATCAGCGCACAAGGCGTGCGCTGACACGGCGGAAATCCTCCACAAGCGTATGAAGGGGGGAACCTGAGCGGATCCTTACAGGGGGGCAGCTAACTGTCCCACTGATTGTTTCTATTAACCACTTAAGCCTTTCTGGACGAATATTCTCGCCCAGATAGGCTGTACTTGCTCCCGCCACCGGCCGTTAGCCCAGTGATCAATGAATGGGATTATAGATCCCATTCATTGATCAAAGTCCCCTGCAGAAAACCCGACAGCCTCTTATCAGAGTAAAAAAAAGTTTCCCCCGTTTATTCTTGTTCCTGGAAGCGAGATCGATCGCTCCCAGGACTTTTTGACTGTGGCCATCTTGTGGCCAAATAGTAAAACTACACCCACATCCATTTTTTATTAAATAAATACATTATTTTACATTTAAAATTAGCTGTTTACCTCCCACACCAAAAATTACCCAAATAAAATTTGTAATAAAAAAAATTATAAAATTACAATAAAAAAAAAACGCACCAACAAAAAAAACAACAAAAATAGTTACCTAAGGGTCTTAACTTTTCAAATATGCATGTCAAAGAAGTATATTAATATATTTTTTTTAAAATTATAGGCTTGTAAATAGTGATGGACGCAAATTGAAAAAATGCACCTTTATTTCCAAATAAAATATCAGCGCCATACATTGTGATAGGGACATCATTTAAATGATGTAATAAGTGGAACAAATGGGCAAAGAAAATACATGGGTTTTAATTACAGTAGCACGTATTCATTTCAAACTGTAATGGCCATAAAACTGAGAAATAATGAATTTTTCCATTTCTTTCTTAATATTCCTGTTAAAATTGATTTAGAATAAAATAATTCTTAGCAAAATGCATCACCCAAAGAAAGCCGAATTGGTGGTGGAAAAAACAAGATATAGATCAATTCTTTGTGATGAGCAGTGATAAAGTTATTGGCAAATGAATGGGAGGTGAATGTTGGTCAGATGCAAAAAATGAACAACCTTTGGGCTGAAGTGGTTAATATTCCTGAAAGGTTCTAGCCTTCATTTTTAAGTATATTCTGGATAATGCACTCTTTCCATCCATTTAAGGTTATTAATAGTATTTTTTCTATTATACATATGTGATGTGTCACAGAGATCTGAGCATTTGGCGTGATGTGTGACGACTTCAAAAAGTTTGGGAACCTGACCTAGGAGGTAACTCAGGAGAAAAGGTGAATGTATGCATCAGCCACTACTGCATTTGCCAAAATAATGATTCCTTAAAGGGAACCTGAAGCGAGTAAAATTTATTAAAATAAACACATGACATAGCTGCAAATGAATATTACATACTAACCTCACCGTCAGTTCCTCTCAGAAGCTCACCATTTTCTTCTTACAGTGATCCCTTCCAGTTCTGACGAGATTTTGTCAGAACTGAAATGTAACAGTTGCTGTCAGTTACATATCATTCAGCAGCTGTCAGTAACATTGAATGTGCAAGGTAATGGCCATGTTTCCCTATGGCTCAAGTGGGTGATATTACAGTGTAACAGTGTGCCGACCAGGAAGCTGTTATGGGGTAATGGGCATTTTTAAAATGGAGGATGGAGAATTCCATTGATCACAGGGGACACATGGGATGCAGGAGAGGAGAAAGAGATTGATGAGCAGACTACACAGGAGGTACGTATGACCTGTGTATAGTTATCTTGACTTTTTATTTTCAGTACAGGTTCTCTTTAAATGCTTGAAATGTCTGCTGTCGATGATACCAGGCTTTGTAATGTCCAGTCGCTAAGTGCAACTAGTCTGGCTGTGGGTGCCGAAAAAGGTGGTTACCCTTAGCAACCATAAATCACGTTTTAACACACTCCATAGGGCAATCTGAAAAAGGAGGCACAAAGGTCACATTTCATCTGCAGGAAGAGTGAGCTGTGCAGGGACTTCTGTTGCCATCAACCTGGGCTGAAACATCTCTTTGTTCTACCTAATAAGTGGATAATATGTGCAGTGGCGGAGCTAAGGAGCTGTGGGCCCCGATGCAAGGTTTACAATGGGGCCCCCAAGCACTCTATACATAACAATGAATACGGCGCACCAAAACCTGTCAATGGCAACTACAGTGTCAGAGGGGAAAGAAGGGAATGGGGAACAGTTTGTTAATGATTACCAGTATTCAAAGCATCTATAGAAGTTATTATTATGAGCACCGGACCAATAGAGAGCGAATACTGTAGTTGAGGGAGGGCCCTTTGGGGCCCCTCTGGCCCAAGGGCCCCGATGCGGTCGCTACCGCTGCAACCCCTATTGCTACGCCCCTGAATATGTGTACTGTGGCTGTGGGGAAAAGGCACAGTCAGGATGCAGGTAACTAAGAAGCTGTCTCCCTTACAGGACAAATGGTTTCTCCCTGTTGTCCCTTTACCTGACGCCAAGCTTAGTAACATGCAACAGGCACAAAATCAATGTCGCCACTCACAGACCTTGTTTAAACAAATAGACAGAAACATGCAGTATATGCTTTCTGTACACTATTAAACAATTCAGTGCACAATGAAACCTTTTTACTGTATACTGTAATGTCCGCATGTATCCTGGGCAAGGCTACAAACAGGTGGAGAGTGATATTTTTAATTCTCGGCCAGCAGCTGTGTTACAGTAGGCACTGCCAGGGCCAGATTTAGGCCAAGGCCTACTAGGCCATGGCCTAGGGCACCACAGGAGCAAGGGCACCAAAGCAGCAGGCTGAACTTAAGCAGCATTTGCAAGCTTGCAAATGCTGCTATGCAGGGAGAACAGGCATGCGCCTGACCGCAGAGGTGCAGCGGCCACCATGCTCTCTGTGCACGTTTGCATTGTGGCGGGCACCTATGGGCTTGGGCAGCATTGGAGATAAAGGAGGAGAGGAAGCTTCTGCACTGGAGACTGAGTGGAGAAATGAGTGACACTGCGGTGTGAAGGTGAGCTGGCTACCTATGCTGAAAGGCGGGGAGGAGGTATTAAGGGAGTCACCTGACTACCTATACTGGAGGGAAGGGGGGAGGGGTCATCTGGCTACCTATACTGGAGGGAAGGAAGGGAGGGGTCATCTGACTACCTATACTGGAGGGGTGTAGCTGGTGACAGTGGCCTTGGGCGGTAAAAAGTACAAATCCGGCCCTGGGCACTGCTGGCACGAGAGGTATATTGTGCAACAAAGCGTGGGCGGCCAGTAGATAAAATGGCCGACATATTCACATAGAGGGAGGCCTGTGTGCGAGCAGCTAACTGAACTGCCACACACCCCCTCAGCTGTTACAGAGCGTACAAGACTGTCAGTTAGAAAAGCAGCTTAGAATCAGTTTTTACCTCAGACCTGAGGCTGAAGTGATGTTGGAGAGAAGAGGACAAGCTGGGTACTGCTGCACAGGATAGATGGATAGAAGAAAATTAAGAGAAATAGCAGAAAAAGAGAAAAACACAGAGCAAGGCGCAGTACAGAGGAAAGTATGGCACACAGCGCTGGCAGAAAGAGGGAAGCTGAAGGGCAGGGGAGATGCAGGCATCAGTCGCAGCTACAGATTCAGCCAGTGACAGTGCAGTGAGTTATGCTGAGGAGAGAGAGAGATTTTCATTAAAAGTGTGGAAAAAGACATAATGGCCTCAATTCTGGTACGGTTATCAAACCCTCCCAATCACGATTAGAGTGATCACGAATTCGACTCCGCCCACTTTCAAATTGGCTCGTGATCACGAATAGAAACAGATATCCAACTCGAGTGCGGTTTTGAGATGAATAACTGCATGTAATCACGAATGACAAGTCGCAATTCGTGATTAAAAACCCGCCGACTTTAACGGTTAATAGCAAATCCGCCTTCCATGTCAGAAACACCCAATTTGCAGGTTAAGTTAAAAAGATAGTTGGAAAAAATATTATTTTCCTATTTTTTGTATCTATTTTTTTACGTTCAGAGTGTGGGAAATTTATAAAAAAATGACGTGGGGTCCCCGTACAGAGCCTCTTTAACCCCTTGTCCGCCATGCAGGCTGGGATAGCCAGAATGTGGAGCCCCAGGCCGACTGGGGCTTCGCACCCTGAGCTATACCAGCCCGCATGGTCAATGGTATGTGGGGGTTCTGGTGGAGAGGGGTGGCCAAGCCTTCCCCTCCCCCGGAACTCTTGTCCAGTCCATGGACAAGGGGCTCTTCCCCACCTCCGGTGCCCTAGGAGGAGGTGGGACGACGACTCCCTGGGGGGTTCATGGTGGCATCTGTAGACCCCTTTAAGAAGAGGACCCCAGATTCCCACCCCCCTCCCAGGAGAAATAAGTATAGGGGTACAAAGTAACCCTTACCCATTTCCACAAAGGGTAATTGAAATAAAAATGCAACCACAAGAAAAGTCCTTTCATAGTCTTAATGAACCAGAAATACTTACCTGTACCTTTAAAAAAAAATTCCCATGCCAATATCCTCAGAAAAAGGTCACACGCCAATATCCTCCAATATTGTAATCTTCTTACATCGATTGAAGATCTCTGCTGCCGCCGCCACACACACCACAGCTCTCAGCTATACCCGTGCCGGCTCCCGCTGTCCTCCCTGCTTCCCAAACCTGTCACCCACACCCATGCTGGCACCCATGGGTGCGCTGGGTGCCAGCATGGGTGAGGGGGATAGGCGTGGGGAGGACAGCGGGAGCCGGTGGCCAAGCGTTCGCAGAGGATGAGCTCTCAGGTATACTTAGTATTGCTGAGAGCAAAGCATCGTTAAATTTCCCTCCAAGGCTCCCCATTGGTTCCTTAACAGACCAATGGGGATCCTCCTCTGGGCAAAAGACATGGTTCGCACCAGAAACAGAATTCTCTTCATGTATTATATAAAAAAAACAAAAGTTTGCTTTCCTAAAACAGAAAGAATTTGCGATAATTCAGGTTAGAGTGAGCTCGAGATGTCTCCCAGGCATTATTATATAAAATTCACTGAATACAAAATGTGGACAGTACAAAACATCTGTTGTGTAAGTAGATCAAGTATTAATCTACTTATATATGTGTCTTTTCCCCTGGCATAGTATGTGTGACGGGCGAGCCGTCAGTGCGCAGAAAACGCAGCCGCAACCGACTTCCTGCCTCGGTTGTCGTTGCGCTGCCCCAATCAGAATCTCATGTCTGTGGACACCAGGCAGTCCAGCCTGGGGGGTCTCTGCTGTCTTCAGAGAAATAGTTAGCCTAGTTCTTTTCATGAAGCCTGTGCCCTGTGACTTGCTAATGAAGCCAGAGGGGTAACACTCAGATGTTAATTAACAAACCAGAAGTCTTTTCAGAGCCAAGGAAGCTAATCCCAGCAGGGGGCAGACTTAGCGGAACCATTCAGCCAGGATAGGGAAACATAGAGTTATGATCTTTATGCATGTTTTAGAAGTACCATACATCGGAGAAATGTGGAAGTTATATCATTCTGCTGGTCCGGATCTTGTGAGTGTTTTGATATTAAATTTGGGCCCCTAGCCTAACCAGAACTCTGGGAATTCCACCGTTTTTTAACCGGGCATGCAAACATGCCCAAGTTTGATATCATATTAATCGGTAGGTTCTGGGGATCGAGAATATGTAATTATTATCTGTGTGCCGGCCGCGCAGGTCTGCCTAGGGAACCTGTCAGGATTATGAGTTTGCTAAAGCCCCTGCCCAGATGTGATTACCATAGTCCGGCCTGGGGGCCGACTCTGGAAGCCCGCCTCTGATCTCAGCTCCATTAAAAGTGAATGAGCTGCCTGGGAAGAAGTTCCTCCCTTTACCATCTTCAGGACACACGGCCACTATGAGGAACAAGTGGTGGCCATATTGCCAGAGCTAAAACAAAGGACATCCTCCATTTTGTTTGGATTCTAAATCTTGCTGAACTTTACTCTGCAACAAAGAACTCTAAGAACTTGAAACCGTTTTGCTTGAACTTGACGATTTTCCCACAAAAGGACATATTTCCACAAACCATAAGTATTTTTCTCCCTTCTTTTATTTTTCATACTGGCTATTACTGTCTTAATAATTGTGATTTTTAATAATTGTCTGTATATATTAATTATTTATATTGCGTGAATAAACGACTTTCTCCAAGTCATTCACTGTTTCGCTACCCTGCTTATCAGCACACACAGAAATGATCCCGGGTCTCTGAAGATACGCTACTGTTTGTTTGTTGTTGGCTAGACAGAATATCGTGTGTTTAACCGTTTTATTCGCAGGATTAGTCAGTCAGTTAGTGGGCCCCACGGTCCCATAGTAACCGCGGTGGTGGCAGTTTACTCTGAACCAGTAGGTGACGTTGTAATTACCCGTGTCTCACAGGCTCCCTTCGGAGTTGTCTGCGGCTAATTCTTAACGGTTCCTGCGCATTGACTGCGACCAGAGTTCGCACGATCTGTGCGCTGGCACCGTTTAGAAGGCTAAGTGCGGTCAGCCACAAGGGCTCCTGTGACAGTGTTAGGCAGCGGTTGGGATCTGTGTTGTGCTGAAAGTATCTACGATAGCGCTAGCGCTATCGAGAAACGAACTAATTCGTTGGTGTAGCTGGAAGGCAATATATTTTTTATATATACAGAGAGACTGTGTAGCCAGTACCCCTCCCCAAAAGTTTTATTTTATTTGGCGTGGAAATGTCCGGGAACTACAAGAAAATGTGCCTGGCGGACCTGCAAAATCTTTGCCAAGAGAGAGGCATTGATGTCGGCCACAAGAAACAAGGGGACCTGGTAACGGAATTGTTTCAATGGGATACCCAGCAACTGCAGGAGCTGGATGTGTCTGCTGAGGTAGACGCTGACCCATCCGACTCAAGGCAAGGGGAACCAGAGACTGAGACTCCTGACCGTACAGAGGTTGTGCATCCTGAGGGCCCTGCATCAACAGTTACGCAGGAGAATGTCAGTGTGGACCCCAATCCCAGAGTTTCTGAAAGTACTCGCCTGGAACCGGCCAGTACTGGACTGTCCAGGGGTGCTGACCCGGTAATGCAGCAGGCATTACAAAAGCTGATGGAGACTGACCTGGACAAGTACATGCAGTACATGGAAGCCCGCGAGGAGCGGGAACGCCAATCTGCAGAACGCAAGGCTGCTGCTGCAGAACGCCACGCGGAGAGGGATGCCGCTGAGCGAGAACGGGAGCGCCAACGACAGCATGAGCTAAACATGGCAAAAGTGCAACAGGCCAGCCGGAGTTCACCGCCCAGCCTCCCTGCTGAAGGAGCTGCAGCACCCGTAAGTGCAAAATTTAAATTTGCTAATATTGAAAAAGACACAGACATTGACTTGTTTTTGCGGTCTTTTGAAAAAGCATGCCGTCCGTATCGTCTGTCCCAAGACCAGTGGGCCAGACATCTGACACCTTTGCTGCGCTACAAAGCGCTTGATGCCTTCGCAGAATTGCCTGCGGAGAAGGATAATGATTATGCTGCTATAAAAGACGCTATCATTACTAAGTACCAGCTGACGCCAGAAGCCTATCGGAAAAAGTTCAGGGCCTGGCAGAAAAAGCCTTCTGATTCGTACCGAGATGTGGCCAGCAGCTTGCTCACCACACTCCGCCAGTGGACACTAGGCCTCACCAAAGGGTCTTATGGCGTCCTGGAGGACTTGATAGTCCTCGAACAATTTCTGAACATTTGCCCTGCTGATGTACGACAGTTTGTGTTAGAACGCAGGCCGGCTTCAGCCACTGTCGCTGCAGACCTTGCTGAGACTTTTGCAACTACCCGGGTGGCTGATACCCGCAGAACTGTCCCATCCAGCTGGAGTGGAGGTCAGCCCAATACCTCAGCAGACCCTCCTGCCCCTGTGAGCTGTCCGCCACAGAGGCCACCCGCGCAGCTGCACTGCTCAGAACCCGAGCTCAGAACAGGTGGAGGGGGTCCCGGCCTCCTCCCCCTCCTCTGACCGCAGGGATGAGACCTTTCAGCCGCTGGCCTCGTGTGACATGAGCCAGTTGGCTGAAACTGACAGCGCCGTATTCTCAGCCGCACTACAAAGTGACCCAAGCCTGGAGGTGCTCAGGCAGCGAGCCGCTGAGCCCCTCGCAGACGGGGCTGCTTTCAAGGTGTACTGGGAAGGTGGGAGACTGTACAGTGAGTCTGTGCAGCCCCCTACAGGTGGATCTCATGCGAATACCAAATGGCTTGTGGTCCCGAGTGCGTTCAGGGGACATGTGCTGAAATCTGCACACGGTAATCCTCTGACAGGGCACCCAGGTGTCCGCAAGACACTTGCCGGTATTCGGAAACAGTTTAATTGGCCCCGGATGAACAGGGATGTAGCAAACTACTGCCGAGCATGTGCCGTCTGTCAGGAGCTGGGAAGGTCCAGGGATTCCCGCGGGGTTCCCTTAGGTCCACAGGCACTTAGCAGGGGAACCCTGCGTGGGCTGGCTGTTGACCTAACCAACCCACTGCCCGTTGTCAGCAGTCCCGGCAGACACCACGTCCGACTGCAGTGGCGCAAACGCCCTGTCCAGAACGGTCCATGTCGGGTTAACCCTGAGGGTAGCGGACAGCGACCTGTCCAGGTGAACCGAGCCGCAGGCGCCAATGGGTTTCCCCGCCGTCCCGGCAGCCGACACCAACACGCTGATGGGCTGTCCCGGTGTCAGGGGGAACTAGACCCAACAGCGCCAATGGCTGCTACGGAGGATGTCTTGGTGACAACCCCTTACACAGCATCAGAAAGGGGAGGTGTGACGGGCGAGCCGTCAGTGCGCAGAAAACGCAGCCGCAACCGACTTCCTGCCTCGGTTGTCGTTGCGCTGCCCCAATCAGAATCTCATGTCTGTGGACACCAGGCAGTCCAGCCTGGGGGGTCTCTGCTGTCTTCAGAGAAATAGTTAGCCTAGTTCTTTTCATGAAGCCTGTGCCCTGTGACTTGCTAATGAAGCCAGAGGGGTAACACTCAGATGTTAATTAACAAACCAGGGGCTCGATTCACAAAGCGGTGCAAAGTGTTAGCACCATGGTGAAAAGGCCCTTATCACGCCTAAAGTCACTTTAGGCATGATAAGAAGAAACTCGCGCGAAGTTGCCGCGCGTACGCGCTTACGCGCGTAACACCCGCCGCTTCGCGCGAAGCTCCCATTAAGCCCTATGGGACTTTGCGCGCGCTCTTACGCGCGTACGCGCGAACGCGCTTACGCGCGGTAACTTCGCGCGAAGAGCAGGAAAAATTGGTGATAACTCAGTGGTGAAAAGGTCATCACGCCTAAAGTCTTTTAGGCGTGATAACTGGGTTATCACCGCTTTGTGAATCGAGGCCCAGGAGTCTTTTCAGAGCCAAGGAAGCTAATCCCAGCAGGGGGCAGACTTAGCGGAACCATTCAGCCAGGATAGGGAAACATGGGGCTCGATTCACAAAGCGGTGCAAAGTGTTAGCACCATGGTGAAAAGGCCCTTATCACGCCTAAAGTCACTTTAGGCATGATAAGAAGAAACTCGCGCGAAGTTGCCGCGCGTACGCGCGTAACACCCGCCGCTTCGCGCGAAGCTCCCATTAAGCCCTATGGGACTTTGCGCGCGCTCTTACGCGCGTACGCGCGAACGCGCTTACGCGCGGTAACTTCGCGCGAAGAGCAGGAAAAATCGGTGATAACTCAGTGGTGAAAAGGTCATCACGCCTAAAGTCTTTTAGGCGTGATAACTGAGTTATCACCGCTTTGTGAATCGAGGCCCAGGAGTCTTTTCAGAGCCAAGGAAGCTAATCCCAGCAGGGGGCAGACTTAGCGGAACCATTCAGCCAGGATAGGGAAACATAGAGTTATGATCTTTATGCATGTTTTAGAAGTACCATACATCGGAGAAATGTGGAAGTTATATCATTCTGCTGGTCCGGATCTTGTGAGTGTTTTGATATTAAATTTGGGCCCCTAGCCTAACCAGAACTCTGGGAATTCCACCGTTTTTTAACCGGGCATGCAAACATGCCCAAGTTTGATATCATATTAATCGGTAGGTTCTGGGGATCGAGAATATGTAATTATTATCTGTGTGCCGGCCGCGCAGGTCTGCCTAGGGAACCTGTCAGGATTATGAGTTTGCTAAAGCCCCTGCCCAGATGTGATTACCATAGTCCGGCCTGGGGGGCCGACTCTGGAAGCCCGCCTCTGAGCTCAGCTCCATTAAAAGTGAATGAGCTGCCTGGGGAGAAGTTCCTCCCTTTACCATCTTCAGGACACACGGCCACTATGAGGAACAAGTGGCGGCCATATTGCCAGAGCTAAAACAAAGGACATTCTCCATTTTGTTTGGATTCTAAATCTTGCTGAACTTTACTCTGCAACAAAGAACTCTAAGAACTTGAAACTGTTTTGCTTGAACTTGACGATTTTCCCACAAAAGGACATATTTCCACAAACCATAAGTATTTTTCTCCCTTCTTTTATTTTTCATACTGGCTATTACTGTCTTAATAATTGTGATTTTTAATAATTGTCTGTATATATTAATTATTTATATTGCGTGAATAAACGACTTTCTCCAAGTCATTCACTGTTTCGCTACCCTGCTTATCAGCACACACAGAAATGATCCCGGGTCTCTGAAGATACGCTACTGTTTGTTTGTTGTTGGCTAGACAGAATATCGTGTGTTTAACCGTTTTATTCGCAGGATTAGTCAGTCAGTTAGTGGGCCCCACGGTCCCATAGTAACCGCGGTGGTGGCAGTTTACTCTGAACCAGTAGGTGACGTTGTAATTACCCGTGTCTCACAGGCTCCCTTCGGAGTTGTCTGCGGCTAATTCTTAACGGTTCCTGCGCATTGACTGCGACCAGAGTTCGCACGATCTGTGCGCTGGCACCGTTTAGAAGGCTAAGTGCGGTCAGCCACAAGGGCTCCTGTGACAGTATGGCTAATCCTCCTGCTTTAAATAGCTTCTCTAAGGCTAGATCTGCTTCCTCCAGGATGTCTAAGGCTCAGACAAGATGGTGCAGTCGTCGGGTCTCCAAGAAAATGGCTACCAAGATCTCACAGGACTTCAGCAGCAATACACTTTAGAAGGGAAGCGCACTTTCACTTTCCAGTTCCTCCTCACAGCCTTGACAAACATCGCAGCAGCTGGTGTGTGGTGTGCTTCCTGCCGGATCTCCCTGCTTCTGACACCCGGCTGGCTTCAGTCATTCAGAAGAGCAGAGTTCCTCTAAACAGGTTTGAGTTAGCTGTAAATGCGAACACACTGAAGTTTATTTTGTATTGCAAACTTTTTAAACAAACCCTGTTTTCTTTGCTTAGGCACAGGGCCAGATTTCTACTTTTCAGTGCCCCAGGCCCAGTTTCATGAAATGCGCCATCTGAGCCTGAAAGTATACACACACACAAATCATAACTGTCTCCTGTAGGGAGCAGAATCCGATTCCTGGGGTGACAGATTTGGCCACAAGCTCGTCCAGACACATCCCTTCAGCTAAAGTGATGAGTGCTGTTACTGTAGGAAAGGGGAACAGGAAAAACAACATGGAACATGACAGAATGGCTTCTAGCTTGTGGGGAAAGGAGGAGAATAATGCATTCAGCTGTTTCTAAAGATCTATGAGTGTGCTATATAATAGCAATATGACAGACATTATGCTAGGTACACACTATACAATTTTCTGGCAGATTTAAATGCCAGATCGATTTTTTCCAACAAGTCCGGTCTGAATTTTGATTGATTTTCTGATCGATTTCCATAGATATGAATGGAAATTGATCAGAAAATCGATCAAAATTCAGATCTGACATGATGAAAAAACTGGACCTGCAGGTAAATCTGCCAGAAAATTGTATGGTGTGTACCTAGTATTAGAATATGAGCTCTTCTAACAGTAAGTGATATGACTATGTGATCTGTTAAGATATCAGTGCTAATATATATATCTATATATATAATAGACTAATGCTTCATACACACTTGAGATAAAAGTCTTTGGAAAAGGCAAGATCACAGACCAATCTTACCACCCTTCATGTAGTATGAGAGCCATACCTACACAGTCTATTCTATGGAGCTGCACTCCCCATCAGACAGAAATCTTACCCCTTCCATGTAGTATGAGAGCCACACCTACACAGTCTATTCTATGGAGCTGCACTCCCCATCAGACAGAAATCTTACCCCCTTCCATGTAGTATGAGAGCCATACCTACACAGTCTATTCTATGGAGCTGCACTCCCCATCAGACAGAAATCTTACCCCTTCCATGTAGTATGAGAGCCACACCTACACAGTCTATTCTATGGAGCTGCACTCCCCATCAGACAGAAATCTTTGCAAGATGCTGCACACAAAGATGCCCGTACACACTCAAAAGATCATTATCTGCAAAAGATCTGTTCCTGCAAAATATCCATTCCTGCAAAATGCATTCATAGTCTATGAGATCTGCAGATCATCATACACACTTGGTTTAACAGACTTCATCTGCATATCTGGCAATCATCTGCAGATCTGAAAATCCATCCTGGTGGATGTGATCTGCAGATGATCTGCAGATGACTGTCTGTTAAACCAAGTGTGTATGATGATCTGCAGAATGGATATTTTGCAGGAACAGATCTTTTGCAGATAATGATCTTTTGATCACTGCCTGGGAACCACAGCGGCACCCCGGAGGAAGAGGCTAGGTGGCGCAGGCACCCCCCCAAGCGTGGCCAGCGCCGGGGAGAGCCGTCCGCACCCACCTCCCAATATTAAAAACAGGCACTTACCTTAATGTCCATTGCGTTCTGCTACATGCGCATTACTTTGGGGGCACCACATGAGAAAGGAGTGAAGCATGGGTCACCCCGAGCTTTAGAGCTCAGGGCTGGCTCACATACAACACTCCGGGGGGGGGGGGGGGAGGGGGGTTTTAAGGACAAGCGCAGACAACTAACTCCAGGGCTCACACCACCAGAGCAAGCCATCCACCACCTGCCTCCAAAGGATACAAACAGAGAGGGGTGCCGCTGTGGTTCCCAGGCAGTGAGAGAGCCTGGGTCCCCGTGGTTCCCCCTGGTTGTATAAAAAGGGGGTATTGGGAAGCCTCCCCGTGGCGCTCCTGGATAGTGCTAATGTAGCATGTAGCAGTGTTGCTTGTGAATTTTCGCCTAAGTCAATTTCGCATCGAAAATCCCGTTTTCGTTTTGGGCGAATTTTCACGAAAGTCTTCAGAAATATTTGCATTTTCGACCAGCATCGAAAATTCATTGTATAGTTTTTTGACCCTGCATAGTTTGGCATGCGAAAGCAAATGCATATTTGCATGAGCATTGCCTCATGAATAGCCAATTAGGCCAGATTTGGAAAGCCAGACTTCCTAGGGTTAAACTTGGTGTTTGCGCACGCATACATTTTCTAATGGAAAGCCTAAAGGTGGGTACACACATCAGATAAATGTCTTTGGAAAATGAAAGATCACAGACCAATGTTACCCCCTTCCATGTAGTATGAGAGCCATACCTACACAGTCTATTCTATTGAGCTGAACTCCCCATCAGATAAAATTTTTTGCATTTTTTGCAACATGCTGCACACAAAGATGCTGTACACATGCAACAGATCAGTATCTGCAAAAGATCTGTTCCTGCAAAATGCATTCATAGTCTATGATATCTGCAGATCTCATGCTGGGCATACACGGTATGTTTTCTACCATGTAATCGAGTCGCTGATGGCTCGATTGATAATTTCCGACGTGCCCGATACCCCGCCGGATCGATTCTGCTCTCGATACCGGCGGGCAGGACAAAAGAAGAAACGAGGGGAAAATAAGAAAGCGCTCGCGGGGACGAGCGGGAATCGATCCGGGCGCCCGCGGGGACGAGCGGGAATTGAGCCAGCGGCTCGATTACACAGTAGAAAACCTACCATGTATGCCCAGCATAATACACACCTTGTTTGACGGACATTCATCTGCAGATCAGACAATCATCTGCAGATCCAAAGATCCATCCTGGTTGATCTGATCTGCAGATGATTCTCCGTTAAACAAGGTGTGTATGAGATCTGCAGATATAGACTATGGGCTTGATTCACAAAAGAGTGCTAATTGTTAGCACGGCCGTTTTCGCGCAAATTTGCGCATTGCGCGCAATCGCGAATTTTCGCATGAAACGATAAAGTTTGAGCGCAAACGCTAATTTTTGTGTGAAATCGATATCGATTTCATGCTAAAATTCGCGTTTGCACGCTAAAACGTTATTGTTTCACGCAAAAAATCGCGATTGCGCGCAATGCGAAAATTCGCGCGAAGACGGCCGTGCTAACAGTTTTTGTGAATTCTTTTGTGAATCAAGTCTTATGAATGCATTTTGCAGGAACTGATCTTTTGCAGATACTGATCTGTTGCATGTGTACAGCATCTGTGTGTGCAGCATCTTGCAAAAAATTTTATCTGATGGGGAGTTCAGCTCCATAGAATAGACTGTGTAGGTATGGCTCTCATACTACATGGAAGGGGGTAACATTGGCCTGTGATCTTTCATTTTCCAAAGACTTTTATCTGATGTGTGTACCCACCTTTATTCTTCTTGCTTCAAGGTTGAGGCACGTACTCTATTAGATAGATAGAAGATGCGGCGTATGCTACGACGCGGGTCGGCGTGTGTGTGTGTGTGTGTGTCACGATCACTCGAAAAATGCCTTGACTAATTTCAACGAAACTTGGTATACAGATCCCTTACTAGCTGGGATATGTTCTGGGGGTCTCGCGTCCCCCCTGCACACCTGGGCGGAGCTACAAACACAGTAATCAAGCAAGAGTCCCCACACTTGGTACAGTTGGTCACCGAGGTTACACATCCCTGGAAAAGTGGGTGGAAAACAGCCATTCAAAGTTCAGCCATTCATTTTAAATGGGAAAATGTAAACTGCAGCCATTCTTACACTGTCAAGCTACATACACACAGGGGACAATAGTCCCCCATTGCATGGCTACGAGAGACTCGGGAGCGACAATCAGGAGCACCTGGCAGGGGGCGTGGAGTTAAATTGAAATGGCAGGGGGTTGGAGAGAGCATGAGTAGCTCCGCCTCCTGTGCATGAAGGAGACGCTGAGATAACGTTTGCCTGCCTTTCTGTGTGCCCGCCCGCTGACCCCCGCATGGCGCCACACCAGTCTGGCAATTTAATGTTCAGCACCAGGGCTCCTCTCCCCACACAGCAGCCAGTGTGTGTGTGTGTGTGTGTGTGTGTTTGTAGCCAAAACTTTTACTCTTTGCCTGTACTCATAGTAAACTCACTTATGTACGGGCTTATCTCTGCAGCCTCCAGTATGTACAGTATAAGCTGTTACTCTGTGCCTGTACTGATAGTAATCTAGCTGCAGTGTGTGCTGATCTCTGCTACCTCCAGTATGTACAGTATATGCTGTTACTCTGTGCCTGTACTGATAGTAATCTAGCTGCAGTGTGTGCTGATCTCTGCTGCCTCCAGTATGTACAGTATAAGCTGTTACTCTGTGCCTGTACTGATAGTAATCTAGCTGCAGTGTGTGCTGATCTCTGCTGCCTCCAGTATGTACAGTATAAGCTGTTACTCTGTGCCTGTACTGATAGTAATCTAGCTGCAGTGTGTGCTGATCTCTGCTGCCTCCAGTATGTACAGTATAAGCTGTTACTCTGTGCCTGTACTGAGAGGTAAACTAGCTGCAGCGTGTGATGATCTCTGCTGCCTCCAGTATGTACAGTATAAGCTGTTACTCTGTTCCTGTACTGATAGTAAACTAACTGCAGTGTGTGCTGATCTCTGCTGCCTCCAGTATGTACAGTATAAGCTGTTACTCTGTGTCTGTACTGATAGTAATCTAGCTGCAGTGTGTGCTGATCTCTGCTACCTCCAGTATATACAGTATAAGCTGTTACTCTGTGCCTGTGCTGATAGTAAACTAGCTGCAGTGTGTGCTGATCTCTGCTACCCCCAGTATGTACAGTATAAGCTGTTACTCTGTGCCTGTACTGATAGTAAACTAGCTGCAGTGTGTGATGATCTCTGCTGCCTCCAGAATGTACAGTATAAGCTGTTACTCTGCCTGTGCTGTACTGATAGTAATCTAGCTGCAGCATGTGCTGATCTCTGCTGCCTCCAGTATGTACAGTATAAGCTGTTACTCTGTGCCTGTGCTGATAGTAAACTAGCTGCAGTGTGTGCTGATCTCTGCTACCCCCAGTATGTACAGTATAAGCTGTTACTCTGTGCCTGTACTGAGAGGTAAACTAGCTGCAGTGTGTGCTGATCTCTGCTGCCTCCAGTATGTACAGTATAAGCTGTTACTCTGTGCCTGTGCTGATAGTAAACTAGCTGCAGTGTGTGCTGATCTCTGCTACCCCCAGTATGTACAGTATAAGCTATTACTCTGTGCCTGAACTGATAGTAAACTAGCTGCAATGTGCTGATCTCTGCTGCCTCCAGCATGTACAGTATAAGCTGTTACTCTGCCTGTACTGATAGTAATCTAGCTGCAGCATGTGCTGATCTCTGCTACCTCCAGTATGTACAGTATAAGCTGGTACTCTGCCTGTGCTGTACTGATAGTAATCTAGCTGCAGCATGCGCTGCTCAGGGATGCTTATCCGTACTTCGAATATCCGAGTAACCCAGATATCTGACCATTTTTGCACTATCCGGCTGGATCCCGATTCCAGATAGTTGAGCAGAAATCTGCCTGTACTGATAGTAAACTAGCTGTAGTGCGTGCTGATCTCTGCTACTTCTAGTATGTACAGTATAAGCTGTTACTCTGTGCCTGTACTGATAGTAAACTAGCTGCAGTGTGTGCTGATATCTGATACATCCAGTATGTACAGTATAAGCTGTTTCTTTGCCTGTGCTGTACTGATAGTAATCTAGCTGCAGCATGCGCTGCTCAGGGATGCTTATCCGGACTTCGAATATCCGAGTAACCCAGATATCTGACCATTTTTGCACTATCCGGCTGGATCCCGATTCCAGATAGTTGAGCAGAAATCTGGATCTACTGATAGTTTGACGCCTGACCCGGATATCCGCGGATTTCTACCAGATATCCGAATCCGATTACAAGTTCCATGGCAAAAAGGACCACCACCACCTCTCTCTCTCTCCCTCCCCCCCTCTCTCTCCCTCTAGCCTAGAGAGAGGGAGAGAGAGGGAGCTAGTAGTACAGGCACAGAGTAACAGCTTATACTGTACATTTCTACCAGATATCCAAATCTGATTACAAGTTCCATGGCAAAAAGTTCTCTCTCTCTCGCTCTCTCGCTCTCTCTCTCTCATACTAATCAATTAATCAATGAACAGCTTTAGGTTTATAACTGTGTACAGGCAGCCCTTGCTAGGCCACCAGCACTGGAGCATGTCTCTCAGGAAGCATTCAGCAAGCCAGAACGATTTGTCTCATCATGCCAGCCCTCCTTATTACACAGGGGGGCTGGCCAGGGTTCCCTTCTGTGATTGGGTGCCAGGGCTTAGGCTAGGAGGCCTCTGATTGGCTCAATGAGGTCAGGTGGGGCTGGCCAAGGTTCCCCTCTGTGATTGGTTGCTGGGAGCCCTCTGATTGGCTCCAGGACGTCATCACCTTAGTTACAGTATTTCGGATCCGGATATCCGCGGATATCCGCAGATATCCGGGTCATGCGGCAAACTATCCGCAGATAGCTATCCGGATATCTATAGCTATCCGGGATCCGGAATCTGACCCGGATAGCGTAAAAAATGCTCGGATATCCGGAATCTAGATGAGCATTACTGGTAGGCACTGCCAGGGCCAGATTTAGGCCAAGGCCAACTAGCAAGGGCACCAAAGCAGCAGGCTGAACTTATGCAGCATTTGCAAGCTTGAAAATGCTACAATGCAGGGAGATCAGGTGAGTGCCTGACTGCAGAGGTGCAGTGGCCACCATGCTCTCTGTGCACGTTTGCATTGTGGCGGGCACCTATGGACATGGGCAGCATTGGAGATAAAGGGTGAGAGGAAGATTTGGCACTGGAGATGAGCTGAGAAATGAGTGACACAGATGGCTTCTGCGGTGTGAAGGTGAGCTGGCTACCTATACTGAAAGGGGAGGGGGTGGGAAAAGGACGGATTAAGGGAGTAACCTGACTACCTATACTGGAGGGAAGGGGGGAGGGGTCATCTGGCTATCTATACTGGAGGGGTGCAGCTGGTGACAGTTGCCTTGGGTGGTAAAAAGTACAAATCCAGCCCTGGGCACTGCTGGCACGAGAGGTATATTGTGCAACAAAGCGTGGGCGGCCAGTAGATAAAATGGCCGACATATTCACATAGAGGGAGGCCTGTGTGCGAGCAGCTAACTGAACTGCCACACACCCCCTCAGCTGTTACAGAGCGTACAAGACTGTCAGTTAGAAAAGCAGCTTAGAATCAGTTTTTACCTCAGACCTGAGGCTGAAGTGATGTTGGAGAGAAGAGGACAAGCTGGGTACTGCTGCACAGGATAGATGGATAGAAGAAAATTAAGAGAAATAGCAGAAAAAGAGAAAAACACAGAGCAAGGCGCAGTACAGAGGAAAGTATGGCACACAGCGCTGACAGAAAGAGGGAAGCTGAAGGGCAGGGGAGATGCAGGCATCAGTCGCAGCTACAGATTCAGCCAGTGACAGTGCAGTGAGTTCTGCTGAGGAGAGAGAGAGATTTTCATTAAAAGTGTGGAAAAAGACATAATGGCCTCAATTCTGGTACGGTTATCAAACCCTCCCAATCACGATTAGAGTGATCACAAATTCGACTCCGCCCACTTTCAAATTGGCTCGTGATCACGAATAGAAACAGATATCCAACTCGAGTGCGGTTTTGAGATGAATAACTGCATGTAATCACGAATGACAAGTCGCAATTCGTGATTAAAAACCCGCCGACTTTAACGGTTAATAGCAAATCCGCCTTCCATGCCAGAAACACCAAATTTGCAGGTTAATTTAAAAAGATAGTTGGAAAAAATATTATTTTCCTATTTTTTTTAATCTATTTTTTTATGTTCCGAGTGTGGGAAATTTATAAAAAAATGACGTGGGGTCGCCCTACAGAGCCTCTTTAACCCCTTGTCCGCCATGCAGGCTGGGATAGCCAGAATGTGGAGCCCCAGGCCGACTGGGGCTTCGCACCCTGAGCTATACCAGCCCGCATGGTCAATGGTATGTGGGGGTTCTGGTGGAGAGGGGTGGCCAAGCCTTCCCCTCCCCCGGGAACCCTTGTCCAGTCCATGGACAAGGGGCTCTTCCCCATCTCCAGTGCCGCAGGAGGAGGTGGGACGACGACTCCCTGGGGGGTTCATGGTGGCATCTGTAGACACCTTTAAGAAGAGGACCCCAGATTCCCACCCCCCTCCCAGGAGAAATAAGTATAGGGTTACAAAGTAACCCTTACCCATTTCCACAAAGAGTAATTGAAATTTTGAAATAAAAATGCAACCACGAGAAAAGTCCTTTCATAGTCTTAATGAACAAGAAATACTTACCTGTACCTTTAAAAAAAATTTCCCATGCCAATGTCCTCAGAAAAAGGTCACACGCCAATATCCTCCAATATTGTAATCTTCTTACATCGATTGAAGATCTCTGCTGCCGCCGCCACACACACCACAGCTCTCAGCTATACCCGTGCCGGCTCCCGCTGTCCTCCCTGCTTCCCACACCTGTCACCCACACCCATGCTGGCACCCATGAGTGCACTGGCTGCCAGCATGGGTGAGGGGGATAGGCGTGGGGAGGACAGCGGGAGCCGGTGGCCAAGCGTTCGCAGAGGATGAGCTCTCAGGTATACTTAGTATTGCTGAGAGCAAAGCATTGTTAAATTTCCCTCCAAGGCTCCCCATTGGTTCCTTAACAGACCAATGGGGATCCTCCTCTGGGCACCAGAAACAGAATTCTCTTCATGTATTATATAAGATTCACTGAATTCAAAATGTGGACAGTACAAAACATCTGTTGTGTAAGTAGATCAAGTATTAATCTACTTATATATGTGTCTTTTCCCCTGGCATAGTATGGCTAATCCTCCTGCTTTAAATAGCTTCTCTAAGGCCTGGTGCACACCAAAAACCGCTAGCAGATCCGCAAAATGCTAGCAGATTTTGAAACGCTTTTTCTTCTTTTTCTGTAGCGTTTCAGCTAGCGTTTTGCGGTTTTGTGTAGCGGTTTTGGTGTAGTAGATTTCCTGTATTGTTACAGTAAAGCTGTTACTGAACAGCTACTGTAACAAAAACTGCCTGGCAAACCGCTCTGAAGTGCCGTTTTTCAGAGCGGTTTGCGTTTTTCCTATACTTAACATTGAGGCAGAAACGCATCCGCAATCCAAAAAATGCCTCACCCAGGCATTTTTCGTTTCTGCAAAACGCCTCCCGCTCTGGTGTGCACCACCCCATTGAGATACATTGACCAAGCAGATCCGCAGCCGCAAGCGGATCTGAAAACGCCCAAAAAGCCGCTCGGTGTGCACCAGCCCTAAGGCAAGATCTGCTTCCTCCAGGATGTCTTAGGGCCTGTTTCCACTACAATCAGATTCTGCATGCAGAAAACTGACTCCAATGAATGTCTATGGGCCTGTTTCCACTGAACGCGATTTTTCTGATGCAGATTTCCCATAGGCATTCATTGGAGTCAGTTTTCTGCATGCAGAATCTGCGTGTAGTGGAAACAGGCCCTTAGGCTCAGACAAGATGGTGCAGTCCTCGGGTCTTCAGGAAAATGGCTACCGAGATCTCACAGGACTTCAGCAGCAATACACTTCAGAAGGGAAGCACACTTTCACTTTCCAATTCCTCCTCACGGCCTGGACAAACATCGCAGCAGCTGGTGTGTGGTGTGCTTCCTGCCGGATCTCCCAGCTTCTGACACCCGGCTGGCTTCCGTCATTCAGGAGAGCAGAGTTCCTCTAAACAGGTTTGAATTAGCTGTAAATGCGAATACACTGGAGTTTATTTTCTATTGCAAACTTTTTAGAAGAACCCTGTTTTCTTTGTTTAGGCACAGGGCCAGATTTCTACTTTTCAGTGCCCCAGGCCGAGTTTTATGAAATGCGCCCTCTGAGCCTGAAAGTATACACACACACAAACCGTAACTGTCTCCTGTAGGGAGCAAAATCCAATTCCTAGGGTAACAGATTTGGCCACAAGCTCGTCCAGACACATCCCTTCACTACAGCTAAAGTGATGAGTGCTGTTGCTGTAGAAAAGGGGAACAGGAAAAACAACATGGAACATGACAGAATAGCTTCTAGCTTGTGGGGAAAGGAGGAGAATAATGCATTCAGCTGTTACTAAAGATCTAGTGTGTGCTATATAATAGCAATATGACAGACATTATTCTAGGTACACACCATACAATTTTCTGGCAGATTTACCTGCCAGATCGATTTTTTTCCAACATGCCTGATCTGAATTTTGATTGATTTTCTGACCAATTTCCATAGCAATGGAAACAGAAACGGAAATTGACTGGAAAATTGAGCTAAATTCAGATCTAACATGTTGGAAAAAATCGATCTGCCAAGAAAATCTGCCAGAAAATTGTATGGTGTGTACCTAGCATTAGACTATGACATGGTTAGATTGTGAGCTCTTCTGACAGTCAGTGGCATGACTATCTGATCTGTTAAGTGCTGCAGAAGATATCAGTGCGATAATACCGTATATACTTGCATACAAGCCAAATTTGTGACCCCCAAAAAGTGGGTCAAAAGTTGGGGGGTCGGCTTGTATGCAAGTCATGTGGTACGCACAGCCCCCCCCCCCCGCTCCCCCCCCCCCCCCCCGCAGCCGCCGCTGCTTTTACCTTAGCCGGCGTCGCATCTTCTATTCCTCTCTCCTGCTCAGTAATTCACAGCAGCGCTCTAGGCGGCAGGAAGCCGTAGAGAGAGAGCGCGGTTCCCATAGCAACGGCGATACATATACAGGAAGCCACGCTCTCTACTGCTTCCTGCCTCATCACAGACAGCAGCCGTGAAGAGCGCTGCTGTGAATTACCGAGCTGGAGAGGAGGGGAATAGAAGAAGCAGCGCCGGCTAAGGTAAAAGCAGCGGCGGCCGCGGGGCGGGTGGGGAGCACTACTTACCCATACTGGGGCGCTATACTGGGCACTACCTACCTATATTGTGCACTATACTAGCTATACTGGGGCACTTTACTAGCTATACTGGGCACTATACTAGCTATACTGGGGCACTACCTACCTATACTGGGCACTATACTAGCTATACTGGGGCACTACCTACCTATACTGGGCACTTTACTATCTATTCTGGGCACTATACTGGCTATACTCGGGCACTACCTACCTATACTGGGCACTATACTAGCTATACTGGGGCACTACCTACCTATACTGGGCACTATACTAGCTATACTGGGGCACTACCTACCTATACTGGGGCACTACCTACCTATACTGGGGCACTACCTACCTATACTGGGCACTATACTAGCTATACTGGGGCACTATACTAGCTATACTGGGCACTATACTAGCTATACTGGGGCACTACCTACCTATACTGGGCACTATACTAGCTATACTGGGGCACTTTACTAGCTATACTGGGCACTATACTAGCTATACTGGGGCACTACCTACCTATACTGGGCACTATACTAGCTATACTGGGGCACTATACTAGCTATACTGGGCACTTTACTATCTATACTGGGCACTATACTGGCTATACTCGGGCACTACCTACCTATACTGGGCACTATACTAGCTATACTGGGGCACTACCTACCTATACTGGGCACTATACTAGCTATACTGGGGCACTACCTACCTATACTGGGCACTATACTAGCTATACTGGGGCACTATACTAGCTATACTGGGCACTATACTAGCTATACTGGGGCACTACCTACCTATACTGGGCACTATACTAGCTATACTGGGGCACTATACTAGCTATACTGGGGCACTACCTACCTATACTGGGCACTATACTAGCTATACTGGGGCACTATACTAGCTATACTGGGGCACTACCTACCTATACTGGGCACTATACTAGCTATACTGGGCACTATACTAGCTATACTGGGGCACTACCTACCTATACTGGGCACTATACTAGCTATACTGGGGCACTATACTAGCTATACTGGGGCACTACCTACCTATACTGGGCACTATACTAGCTATACTGGGGGCTATACTAACTATACTTGTTTAAAGGAGTTATCAGGCATTTTTAATGAAATAAGTGCTACTTACCCGGGGCTTCCTCCAGCCCCACGCTCCCAGCATGTCCCTTGCCGCAGCTCTGCAGTCAGCCATTCGCTGCCGTTGCCTCCCAGTCCCCGGCGATGGCACCAGTCCGACCTGGATGTCGGCCTGTACTGCGCCTGTGCGAGCAGCACTGTCAATCACCGCCACGTGGACCGGAGTGTACTGTGCAGGCGCAGTAGTTCTGTGTCTGCACAGTACGCTCTGGTCCATGTGGCGGTGATTGACAGCGCCGCTCGCACAGGCGCAGTCGGCCTGACGTCATCGCCGGGGGCTGGGAGGCAGCGGCAGCGAACAGCTGACTGCAGAGCTGCGGCAAGGGATATGCTGGGAGCTTGGGGCTGGACGAGCCCTGGGTAAGTAGCACTTATTTTCATAAAAAAAAAAAAAAAAGCCTGATAACTCCTTTAAGGTTAGGCATCAGACACAGACAGGTAGATTGTGCGGAGAAATGGGGTTAGGCATCAGGTACATAGTGTGTGTGTGTGGCTGGGGCTGTTAGTCATCACAATTTGAAGATTTGCACACAAGAAAGATATGGCTTTGGGCTGGGGATGCCGTGAAACGGGCCTCTAGTTTGTGTTGTCCCCCCAGGCCAAAAGGTCCCAGTCCTCCCCTGCTACCTACCCGTACTGGGCACTTTACTAGCTATACTGGGTCACTATACTAGCTATACTGGGGCACTTTACTAGCTATACTGGGCACTATACTAGCTATACTGGGGCACTACCTACCTATACTGGGCACTATACTAGGTATACTGGGGCACTACCTACCTATACTGGGCACTATACTAGCTATACTGGAGCACTATACTAGCTATACTGGGCACTATACTAGCTATACTGGAGCACTACCTACTCATACTGGGCACTTTACTAGCTATAATGGGCACTTTACTAGCTATAATGGGCACTATACTAGCTATACTGGGCACTATACTAACTATACTGGGGCACTACCTACCTATACTGGACACTATACTAGCTATACTGGGCACTATACTAACTATACTGGGCACTATACTACCTATACTGGGCACTATACTAGCTATACTGGGGCACTTTACTAGCTATACTGGGGCACTATACTAGCTATACTGGGGCACTACCTACCTATACTGGGCACTATACTAGCTATAATGGGCACTATACTAGCTATACTGGGCACTATACTAGCTATACTGGGGCACTTTACTAGCTATACTGGGCATTACCTACCTATACTGGGCACTATACTAGCTATACTGGGCACTATACTAGCTATACTGGGCACTATACTAGCTATACTGGAGCACTAACTACCCATACGGGGCACTTTACTAGCTATACTGGGCACTATACTAGCTATACTGTGGCACTACCTACCTATACTGGGCACTATACTAGCTATACTGGGCACTATACTAGCTATACTGGGGCACTACCTACCTATACTGGGCACTATACTAGCTATACTGGGCACTATACTAGCTATAATGGGCACTATACTAGCTATACTGGGGCACTTTACTAGCTATACTGGGCACTATACTAGCTATACTGTGACACTACCTACCTATACTGGGCACTATACTAGCTATACTGGGGCACTTTACTAGCTATACTGGGCACTATACTAGCTATACTGGGGCACTACCTACCTATACTGGGCACTATACTAGCTATACTGGGCACTATACTAGCTATACTGGGGCACTACCTACCTATACTGGGCACTATACTAGCTATACTGGGCACTATACTAGCTATAATGGGCACTATACTAGCTATACTGGGGCACTTTACTAGCTATACTGGGCACTATACTAGCTATATTGTGGCACTACCTACCTATACTGGGCACTATACTAGCTATACTGGGGCACTTTACTAGCTATACTGGGCACTACCTATCTATACTGGGGCACTACCTACCCATACTGGGCACTATACTAGCTATACTGGGGCACTACCTACCCATACTGGGAACTATACTAGCTATACTGGGAACTATACTAGCTATACTTGGCACTTTACTAGCTATACTGGGCACAATACTAGCTATACTGGGAACTATACTAGCTATACTGGAGCACTACCTACCCACACTGGGCACTTTTCTAGCTATACTGGGACACACTAGGGGAATAAGGCGGCCAGCATTTCCAACCCCCGGCTTATATGGGGGTCAATCAATTTTTCCTGTTTCTTTCGGTAAAAGTGGGGGGTCGGCTTATATTTGGGTCGGCTTATATGCAAGTATATACAGTATATGTGAAACAGCCAATCAGTCATGTCAATGGAAAAAATGTAAAAGGCTGCCATTCTCACAGTAATCAAGCCAGAGTCCCCACACTTGGCACAGTTGATCATTTGGTGACCGAGATTACAAATCCAGGAAAAGTGGGCAGAGCATAAAACAGCCAATAAAATTTCAACCATTTATTTTAAATGGGAAAATGTAAACTGCAGCCATTCTTAGACTTGGCCACTTGGTGACTGAGATTAAAGCTGGCCACTAACGGTCCAATTTGTAGCGAAAAATCGTTCGAGCGATCAGAAATTCTAATCGGATTCGTTGTAAATAATCTCCATTGGTGGACACAATCGATTATGAACGAGTGAAAAAAAAGTCGCCCGAATGAATTTTCGTCGAACGAAAATTTGGATTTTCTTGGTGTTCGTGATAGATAGGAAGCAATGATTGGTTAGTTGATGGTGTAGTGAACGATTTTTCGTCTGATCAGAATTTCTGATCGCTCGAACGATTTTTCCCTAGAAATTGGACCATTAGTGGCCACCTTAAGATTCAGGAAAGTGGGTGGAGCCTACAACAGCCAGTCAAAATTAACCTACTGATTTTCACGGGGAATATTTAAACTGCTGCTATTCTTACACTGTTAATGGCAGAGGCTTCAAACTTGCTACAGTCGGTCATTGGGTGACTGGGGTCCAAATTCACTAAAGGGGCGGGGCCACATACAGCCAATCACATTTCCTTGGTGGATAAACTGCTTCCATTCATGCATTTTTGGTGCCAGGAACCTGAAAGCTCACAAACTTGGTCATTGAGTGACTGTGTGTCCAGGTTACAAAAAGTGGGCAGAGCCAAAAACAAATTT
This sequence comes from Hyperolius riggenbachi, assembly GCF_040937935.1. NCBI lineage: Eukaryota > Metazoa > Chordata > Amphibia > Anura > Hyperoliidae > Hyperolius > Hyperolius riggenbachi. Next base: position 11,279,546 of record NC_090654.1, read on the forward strand.
TCACTGGGAAAATATAAACTGCAGGCATTCTTACACTGCTAATGGCAGGGTTCTCAAACCTTGCACAGTTGGTCACTGGGTGACTGAGATAAATATTCAGGAAATTGGGTGGAGCCTACAACAGCCAATCACAATTCACCTGTTGTTTTTCAAGGGGATTATTTAAATTGCAGCCATTCTTACACTGTTAATAGCAGATGCCTCAAACCTGGTACAGCTGATCATTGTGTCACTGGGGTTCAAATTCAGGAAGGGTATGGGGCCACAAACAGCCAATCAGATTTGTTTAATTTCAATGGGAATATACAAATTGATACCAAGGACCCCGGAGCTCATAAACTTGGTAATTAAAGTGAACCAGAGACGAAGCACCCTTGTGTATTTTACCATAGAAATCAGTGGGAACATTAGAGAAAACATTTACCATGCTCTCTGTTCCATCCTCACTGCTAAAAGTGTCTGTTATCTAGCTGAGATAAGAATCCCGAACTGAGCATTGAGTCTGGCTTTGCTATAATGACTCAGCTATAATGATTCCTGAGCAAAGCCAGCAGGGGGCAGGCTTGGACTTGAAGACAGCAAAGAACACAGTCTCAGCTATAATTATTCTGTAGCAAAGCCAGACCGACTGCTTAGTCGGGATTCTTATCTTAGAGGTGATAACAGGCAAATTAAACAGAGAACAATGTAACAAAGAGCAGATTAGGTGTTTACTGTCATGTTCCCACTGATTTATAAGGTAAAATACATGAGGTTGCTTCATCTCTGGTTCTCTTTAAGTGACTGTATGTCAAGGTTAGAAAAAACAATTTTTTTAAAATGGGAAAATATAAACTGCAGCCATTCTTACACTGTTATTGGCAGGGTTCTCAAACTTGACACAGTTGGCCACTGGATGACTGGGATTAATATTCAGGAAAGTGGGTGGTGCCTACAACAGCCAATCAAAATTCAACCTATTGATTTTTAATAGGAACATTTACATTGTTGTCATTTTTACACTCTTAATGGCAGAGGCCTCAAATCTGGTACAGTCAGTCACTGGGAGACTGGCGTTTAAATTCTGAAAAGGGGGCGGGCCATAAACAGCCAATCACATTTGTTTAATTTCAGTGGAAAAATGTAACGATCGGTGTAACTCAGAGAGAATCTGATTACCGGTGATCTGCAGTATCACTGGGAATACAGGTATATACCAGATTATAGATGATCTGCAGTATCACCGATAATCCGATATACTAGCTAACCTCTGGACACCTGAGTAGAGTAAGAGTGTTTGGTGCAACAGTAATACCTAGAGTACTGCACCTTAGGAGAAGGTACAGAAGCAGTAAGGAGTACTGCTCAGAAGTATGTTCCTTCCGTATGCCTAGACTCTCCCGGGGGAGGAGCCAGGCTGAAAGTAGGAAGGACAGAGTGTGAGTGACACCAGTGAGAGGGTGTCACTAACAGGTCTGGGAACCGCCTCTAACAGTAAGGTCGGTCCTCGAGGTCGGACAAGCCAAGTCGTTACCACACAGACAGATACAGTACAGATTCAGAAGGCAGAAGCGGAGTCCAGTAAACAGGCAGGGTTCGGCAACAGGGTATCAGATATATCGGGGTACAGAATCAGGAGGCAGATGCAGGGTCTATGGTTGAGCCGGGGTTCTGCAACAGAGTATCAGAATGGCAAGGTACAGAATCAGAGTTCAGAAGAGTAGTCAGGCAAGCAAAGGGTCAAAACAGATCATCACAATCAAACTAGTACTTTAGACTATCAAATAGAATCTAGCTAAGTGTAGGATTACAGCTCCAGCTGGTCCCGGCACACTTTCGGATCTGACTCAGGTCTGAGTGCTACCACGTTGTGATCACAACGCCAGACAAGGAACAAGTGAACTACCAGCAATATATATATACAGATGCACTCTCCAGCACCTCCCTAAGTGCTGGACCAATGAAAAGAGGCAAAATTGTCAGCTAACCAGCTTGGTCAGCTGACCCTTTTCTGGCTGCCATATAGGTTCTGCCTTTCCGCGCGGACGCGCGTCATTCTAAACCTAGAAGGACTATGAGTCCCAGTCATGTCAGCACCGCTCTGCGGTGTATCTGCAACAAGGCCATGCGCTCTAACCGCCACGTCAGACGCGGCGGTTTCTCCGCTCTCGGCCATGCCCTTCACGGAAGCAGCCGCCTCACGCTGAGTAGAGGCGGCTGCTCTTCCGCATTCTGTCATGCCCTTCACGGAAGCAGCCGCCTCACGCTGAGAAGAGGCGGCTGCTTCCCCACGATTCTTCACAAAATATGCAACTTATTGATGCCAAGTACCCCAAAGCTCATAAACTTGGTCATTGAGTGACTGTATGTCAAGGTTAGAAATAGTGGGCAGAGCCAAAACGGCTAGCTTTTTTACATGGAAAAATATAAACTGCAGCCATTCCTACACTGAGAATCTGAAGCCAGATTAAAAATGGCTTTTTACCTTATACATGTGAGGCATGTTTGCCCCTGCTAAAACGCTGCCATCCCGCGGCATAACGAGAGGTCTTTACCCTCCAAATCCCCTCCGTGGTGCCCGGGGAGCACTTCCGTGGGAGGCAGGGCTATGAGCTGCAGCCCTGCCTCACACGCGTCTGTCAGTGCGTATCTCCGCCTCTCCCCGCCCCTCTCAGTCTTCCTTCACTGAGAGGGGTGGGGGAGAGGCGGAGATACGCGCTGACAGACACGTGTGAGGCAGAGCTGCAGCTCATAGCCCTGTCTCCCACGGAAGCGCTCCCCGGGCACCACAGAGGGGATTTGGAGGGTAAAGACCCCTCATTATGCCGCGGGATGGCGGCGTTTTAGCAGGGGCAAACATGCCTCACATGTATAAGGTAAAAAGCCATTTTTAATCTAGCTTCAGATTCTCTTTAATGGCAGGGTTCTTAAACTTGACACAGTTGGTCACTGGGTGACTGGGATTAATATTTAGAAAAGTGGGTGGAGCCTACAACAGCCAATCAAAATTTACCTATTTTCAAGGGGAATATTTAAAGAAAACCTGAACTGAAAATTAAAAGTCAAAATAAACATACACAAGTCATACTTACCTCCTGTGTAGTCTACTCATCAATCTCTTTTTCCTCTCTTGCGTCCTGTTTGTCCACTGTGATCAATGGAATTCTCTGTCCTACATTTTGGCCATTACACGATAACCGCTTTCTGGTCAGCACACCGTTAAACTGTAACATCGCCCACTTGAGCCATAGGGAAGCATGGACACATCAGTTCTCCTCTCAGCTGTACCTGACAGCAACTGATATATAACTGACAGCAACTGATATATTTCAGTTCTGACAAAATATTGTCAGAACTGGAAAGGATCGTTGTCAGAAGAAAATGGTGAGCTTCTGAGAGGAACTGATGGCAAGGTAACTATGTAATGTTCATTTGAAGTTACCTCATGTGTTTATTTTAAATAATTTTACTCAGTACAGGTTCCCTTTAAATTGCTGCCATTCTTACACTGTTAATGACTAGAGATGTAGCAAACGGTTCGCCGGCGAACGGTTCCAGGCGTACTTTGGGGGTTCGCGTTCGCCTGGACCAAGCAAACTTTTGCGGAAGTTCGATTCGCCCCATAATGCACTATGAGGGTCAACTTTGACCCTCTGCATCACAGTCAGCAGGCACATTGTAGCCATTCAGGCTACACTAAGCCCTGGAGCCCCCCCTTATATAAGGCAGGGTCTGGCGGCCATTACACTCACTTGTGTGCCTGCTAGAGAGAGGAAAGGGACAGCTGCTGCAGACTTTTTCTCCTAGGGACAGATTAGTTAGGTTCTAGGCTGCTTTGCTTGCTCCGGACTGATTATTATTGCTTTTACAGCACCCATCAACAGCAACAGCTCTTTTCAGAGCTCATCCTGTACATAATTTTTTTTTTCTGTGTGTCAAACTGACACTTTTGTTGCATGCACAGCCTTGCTAATTGATAGTGTGTGTGCCACTGCCAGCAGCCCAGCACATTCAGTGACTACCTGTGTGTGTGACAGGGAGCTGCACATTGTACTACCAGTACCTGTTGTGTATACTTAACCCACCTCATCACTGCATATACCTAGCTTTGTGTTTCAGTGAACCCAGCTCACTGAATCTAACTACCTATTGTGTTGAGTGAACCCACCTGGCCACCTCACTGCATCTAACTACCTGTTGTGTTGAGTGAGAACCCACCTCACTGCATCTTAAGTACCTTTACTGTTCAGTGAACCCAGCTCACTGCATCTTACTACCTGTTGTCTTGAGTGAGAACCCACCTCACTGCATCTTAAGTACCTTTACTGTTCAGTGAACCCAGCTCACTGCATCTAACTACCCAGTACCTGTTGTGTTTACTTAACCCACCTCATCACTGCATATACCTAGCTTTGTGTTGATTGAACCCAGCTCACTGCATCTAACTACCTGTTGTGTTAAGTGAGAACCCACCTCACTGCATCTTAAGTACCTTTATTGTTCAGTGAACCCAGCTCACTGCATCTTACTACCTGTTGTGTTGAGTGAGAACCCACCTCACTACATCTTAAGTACCTTTACTGTTCAGTGAACCCAGCTCACTGCATCTAACTACCTGTTGTGTTGAGTGAACCCACCTGGCCACCTCACTGCATCTAACTACCTGTTGTGTTGAGTGAGAACCCACCTCACTGCATCTTAAGTACCTTTATTGTTCAGTGAACCCAGCTCACTGCATCTTACTACCTGTTGTGTTGAGTGAGAACTCACCTCATTGCATCTTAAGTACCTTTATTGTTCAGTGAACCCAGCTCACTGCATCTAACTACCTGTTGTGTTGAGTGAACCCACCGCACTGCATCTAAGTACCTTTACTGTTCAGTGAAACCAGCTCACTGCATCTTACTACCTGTTGTGTTGAGTGAACCCACCTCACTGCATCTAAGTACCTTTATTGTTCAGTGAACCCAGCTCACTGCATCTTACTACCTGTTGTGTTGAGTGAACCCACCTCACTGCATCTAAGTACCTTTACTGTTCAGTGAACCCAGCTCACTGCATCTTACTACCTGTTGTGTTGAGTGAACCCACCTGGCCACCTCACTGCATCTAACTACCTGGTGTGTTGAGTGAGAACCCACCTCACTGCATCTTAAGTACCTTTATTGTTCACTGAACCCAGCTCACTGCATCTAACTACCTGTTGTGTTGAGTGAACCCACCTGGCCACCTCACTGCATCTAACTACCTGTTGTGTTGAGTGAGAACCCAGCTCACTGCATCTTAAGTACCTTTATTGTTCAGTGAACCCAGCTCACTGCATCTTACTACCTGTTGTGTTGAGTGAGAACCCACCTCACTGCATCTTAAGTACCTTTACTGTTCAGTGAACCCAGCTCACTGCATCTAACTACCTGTTGTGTTGAGTGAACCCACCTGGCCACCTCACTGCATCTAACTACCTGTTGTGTTGAGTGAGAACCCACCTCACTGCATCTTAAGTACCTTTATTGTTCAGTGAACCCAGCTCACTGCATCTTACTACCTGTTGTGTTCAGTGAACCCAGCTCACTGCATCTAAGTAACTTTATTGTTCAGTGAACCCAGCTCACTGCATCTTACTTTCTGTTGTGTTGAGTGAACCAACCTCACTGCATCTAAGTACCTTTACTGTTCAGTGAACCCAGCTCACTGCATCTTACTACCTGTTGTGTTGAGTGAGAACCCACCTCACTGCATCTTAAGTACCTTTACTGTTCAGTGAACCCAGCTCACTGCATCTAACTACCCAGTACCTGTTGTGTTTACTTAACCCACCTCATCACTGCATATACCTAGCTTTGTGTTGAGTGAACCCAGCTCACTGCATCTAACTACCTGTTGTGTTGAGTGAGAACCCACCTCACTGCATCTTAAGTACCTTTACTGTTCAGTGAACCCAGCTCACTGCATCAAACTACCTGTTGTTTTGAGTGAGAACCCACCTCACTGCATCTTAAGTACCTTTACTGTTCAGTGAACCCAGCTCACTGCATCTAACTACCTGTTGTGTTGAGTGAACCCACCTGGCCACCTCACTGCATCTAACTACCTGTTGTGTTGAGTAAGAACCCACCTCACTGCATCTTAAGTACCTTTATTGTTCAGTGAACCCAGCTCACTGCATCTTACTACCTGTTGTGTTGAGTGAGAACTCACCTCACTGCATCTTAAGTACCTTTATTGTTCAGTGAACCCAGCTCACTGCATCTTACTACCTGTTGTGTTCAGTGAACCCAGCTCACTGCATCTAAGTAGCTTTATTGTTCAGTGAACCCAGCTCACTGCATCTTACTACCTGTTGTGTTGAGTGAACCCACCTGGCCACCTCACTGCATCTAACTACCTGTTCTGTTGAGTGAGAACCCACCTCACTGCATCTTAAGTACCTTTACTGTTCAGTGAACCCAGCTCACTGCATCAAACTATCTGTTGTGTTGAGTGAGAACCCACCTCACTGCATCTTAAGTACCTTTACTGTTCAGTGAACCCAGCTCACTGCATCAACCTACCTGTTGTGTTGAGTGAACCCACCTGGCCACCTCACTGCATCTAACTACCTGTTGTGTTGAGTAAGAACCCACCTCACTGCATCTTAAGTACCTTTATTGTTCAGTGAACCCAGCTCACTGCATCTTACTACCTGTTGTGTTGAGTGAGAACTCACCTCATTGCATCTTAAGTACCTTTATTGTTCAGTGAACCCAGCTCACTGCATCTTACTACCTGTTGTGTTCAGTGAACCCAGCTCACTGCATCTAAGTAGCTTTATTGTTCAGTGAACCCAGCTCACTGCATCTTACTACCTGTTGTGTTGAGTGAACCCACCTGGCCACCTCACTGCATCTAATTACCTGTTCTGTTGAGTGAGAACCCACCTCACTGCATCTTAAGTACCTTTACTGTTCAGTGAACCCAGCTCACGGCATCTTACGACCTGTTGTGTTGAGTGAGAACTCACCTCACTGCATCTTAAGTACCTTTATTGTTCAGTGAACCCAGCTCACTGCATCTTACTACCTGTTGTGTTGAGTGAGAACTCACCTCACTGCATCTTAAGTACCTTTATTGTTCAGTGAACCCAGCTCACTGCATCTAACTACCTGTTGTGTTGAGTGAACCCACCGCACTGCATCTAAGTACCTTTACTGTTCCGTGAACCCAGCTCACTGCATCTTACTACCTGTTGTGTTGAGTGAACCCAGCTCACTGCATCTTAAGTACCTTTATTGCTCAGTGAACCCAGCTCACTGCATCTAACTACCTGTTGTGTTGAGTGAACCCACCTCACTGCATCTAAGTACCTTTACTGTTCAGTGAACCCAGCTCACTGCATCTTACTACCTGTTGTGTTGATTGAACCCACCTGGCCACCTCACTGCATCTAACTACCTGGTGTGTTGAGTGAGAACCCATCTCACTGCATCTTAAGTACCTTTACTGTTCAGTAAACCCAGCTCACTGCATCTTACTACCTGTTGTGTTGAGTGAGAACTCACCTCACTGCATCTTAAGTACCTTTATTGTTCAGTGAACCCAGCTCACTGCATATTACTACCTGTTGTGTTCAGTAAATCCAGCTCACTGCATCTAAATACCTTTATTGTTCAGTGAACCCAGCTCACTGCATCTTACTACCTGTTTTGTTCAGTGAACCCAGCTCACTGCATCTAAGTACCTTTATTGTTCAGTGAACCCAGCTCACTGCATCTAACTACCTGTTGTGTTGAGTGAACCCACCGCACTGCATCTATGTACCTTTACTGTTCAGTGAAACCAGCTCACTGCATCTTACTACCTGTTGTGTTGAGTGAACCCACCTCACTGCATCTAAGTACCTTTATTGTTTAGTGAACCCAGCTCACTGCATCTTACTACCTGTTGTGTTGAGTGAACCCACCTGGCCACCTCACTGCATCTAACTACCTGGTGTGTTGAGTGAGAACCCACCTCACTGCATCTTAAGTACCTTTATTGTTCAGTGAACCCAGCTCACTGCATCTAACTACCTGTTGTGTTGAGTGAACCCACCTGGCCACCTCACTGCATCTAACTACCTGTTGTGTTGAGTGAGAACCCAGCTCACTGCATCTTAAGTACCTTTATTGTTCAGTGAACCCAGCTCACTGCATCTTACTACCTGTTGTGTTGAGTGAGATCCCACCTCACTGCATCTTAAGTACCTTTACTGTCCAGTGAACCCAGCTCACTGCATCTAACTACCTGTTGTGTTGAGTGAACCCACCTGGCCACCTCACTGCATCTAACTACCTGTTGTGTTGAGTGAGAACCCACCTCACTGCATCTTAAGTACCTTTATTGTTCAGTGAACCCAGCTCACTGCATCTTACTACCTGTTGTGTTGAGTGAGAACTCACCTCACTGCATCTTAAGTACCTTTATTGTTCAGTGAACCCAGCTCACTGCATCTTACTACCTGTTGTGTTCAGTGAACCCAGCTCACTGCATCTAAGTAACTTTATTGTTCAGTGAACCCAGCTCACTGCATCTTACTTTCTGTTGTGTTGAGTGAACCAACCTCACTGCATCTAAGTACCTTTACTGTTCAGTGAACCCAGCTCACTGCATCTTACTACCTGTTGTGTTGAGTGAGAACCCACCTCACTGCATCTTAAGTACCTTTACTGTTCAGTGAACCCAGCTCACTGCATCTAACTACCCAGTACCTGTTGTGTTTACTTAACCCACCTCATCACTGCATATACCTAGCTTTGTGTTGAGTGAACCCAGCTCACTGCATCTAACTACCTGTTGTGTTGAGTGAGAACCCACCTCACTGGATCTTAAGTACCTTTACTGTTCAGTGAACCCAGCTCACTGCATCAAACTACCTGTTGTGTTGAGTGAGAACCCACCTCACTGCATCTTAAGTACCTTTACTGTTCAGTGAACCCAGCTCACTGCATCTAACTACCTGTTGTGTTGAGTGAACCCACCTGGCCACCTCACTGCATCTAACTACCTGTTGTGTTGAGTAAGAACCCACCTCACTGCATCTTAAGTACCTTTATTGTTCAGTGAACCCAGCTCACTGCATCTTACTACCTGTTGTGTTGAGTGAGAACTCACCTCACTGCATCTTAAGTACCTTTATTGTTCAGTGAACCCAGCTCACTGCATCTTACTACCTGTTGTGTTCAGTGAACCCAGCTCACTGCATCTAAGTAGCTTTATTGTTCAGTGAACCCAGCTCACTGCATCTTACTACCTGTTGTGTTGAGTGAACCCACCTGGCCACCTCACTGCATCTAACTACCTGTTCTGTTGAGTGAGAACCCACCTCACTGCATCTTAAGTACCTTTACTGTTCAGTGAACCCAGCTCACTGCATCAAACTATCTGTTGTGTTGAGTGAGAACCCACCTCACTGCATCTTAAGTACCTTTACTGTTCAGTGAACCCAGCTCACTGCATCTAACTACCTGTTGTGTTGAGTGAACCCACCTGGCCACCTCACTGCATCTAACTACCTGTTGTGTTGAGTAAGAACCCACCTCACTGCATCTTAAGTACCTTTATTGTTCAGTGAACCCAGCTCACTGCATCTTACTACCTGTTGTGTTGAGTGAGAACTCACCTCACTGCATCTTAAGTACCTTTATTGTTCAGTGAACCCAGCTCACTGCATCTTACTACCTGTTGTGTTGATTGAACCCACCTGGCCACCTCACTGCATCTAACTACCTGGTGTGTTGAGTGAGAACCCATCTCACTGCATCTTAAGTACCTTTACTGTTCAGTAAACCCAGCTCACTGCATCTTACTACCTGTTGTGTTGAGTGAGAACTCACCTCACTGCATCTTAAGTACCTTTATTGTTCAGTGAACCCAGCTCACTGCATATTACTACCTGTTGTGTTCAGTAAATCCAGCTCACTGCATCTAAATACCTTTATTGTTCAGTGAACCCAGCTCACTGCATCTTACTACCTGTTTTGTTCAGTGAACCCAGCTCACTGCATCTAAGTACCTTTATTGTTCAGTGAACCCAGCTCACTGCATCTAACTACCTGTTGTGTTGAGTGAACCCACCGCACTGCATCTAAGTACCTTTATTGTTCAGTGAAACCAGCTCACTGCATCTTACTACCTGTTGTGTTGAGTGAACCCACCTCACTGCATCTAAGTACCTTTATTGTTCAGTGAACCCAGCTCACTGCATCTTACTACCTGTTGTGTTGAGTGAACCCACCTCACTGCATCTAAGTACCTTTACTGTTCAGTGAACCCAGCTCACTGCATCTTACTACCTGTTGTGTTGAGTGAACCCACCTGGCCACCTCACTGCATCTAACTACCTGGTGTGTTGAGTGAGAACCCACCTCACTGCATCTTAAGTACCTTTATTGTTCAGTGAACCCAGCTCACTGCATCTAACTACCTGTTGTGTTGAGTGAACCCACCTGGCCACCTCACTGCATCTAACTACCTGTTGTGTTGAGTGAGAACCCAGCTCACTGCATCTTAAGTACCTTTATTGTTCAGTGAACCCAGCTCACTGCATCTTACTACCTGTTGTGTTGAGTGAGAACCCACCTCACTGCATCTTAAGTACCTTTACTGTTCAGTGAACCCAGCTCACTGCATCTAACTACCTGTTGTGTTGAGTGAACCCACCTGGCCACCTCACTGCATCTAACTACCTGTTGTGTTGAGTGAGAACCCACCTCACTGCATCTTAAGTACCTTTATTGTTCAGTGAACCCAGCTCACTGCATCTTACTACCTGTTGTGTTGAGTGAGAACTCACCTCACTGCATCTTAAGTACCTTTATTGTTCAGTGAACCCAGCTCACTGCATCTTACTACCTGTTGTGTTCAGTGAACCCAGCTCACTGCATCTAAGTAACTTTATTGTTCAGTGAACCCAGCTCACTGCATCTTACTTTCTGTTGTGTTGAGTGAACCAACCTCACTGCATCTAAGTACCTTTACTGTTCAGTGAACCCAGCTCACTGCATCTTACTACCTGTTGTGTTGAGTGAGAACCCACCTCACTGCATCTTAAGTACCTTTACTGTTCAGTGAACCCAGCTCACTGCATCTAACTACCCAGTACCTGTTGTGTTTACTTAACCCACCTCATCACTGCATATACCTAGCTTTGTGTTGAGTGAACCCAGCTCACTGCATCTAACTACCTGTTGTGTTGAGTGGGAACCCACCTCACTGCATCTTAAGTACCTTTACTGTTCAGTGAACCCAGCTCACTGCATCAAACTACCTGTTGTGTTGAGTGAGAACCCACCTCACTGCATCTTAAGTACCTTTACTGTTCAGTGAACCCAGCTCACTGCATCTAACTACCTGTTGTGTTGAGTGAACCCACCTGGCCACCTCACTGCATCTAACTACCTGTTGTGTTGAGTAAGAACCCACCTCACTGCATCTTAAGTACCTTTATTGTTCAGTGAACCCAGCTCACTGCATCTTACTACCTGTTGTGTTGAGTGAGAACTCACCTCACTGCATCTTAAGTACCTTTATTGTTCAGTGAACCCAGCTCACTGCATCTTACTACCTGTTGTGTTCAGTGAACCCAGCTCACTGCATCTAAGTAGCTTTATTGTTCAGTGAACCCAGCTCACTGCATCTTACTACCTGTTGTGTTGAGTGAACCCACCTGGCCACCTCACTGCATCTAACTACCTGTTCTGTTGAGTGAGAACCCACCTCACTGCATCTTAAGTACCTTTACTGTTCCGTGAACCCAGCTCACTGCATCAAACTATCTGTTGTGTTGAGTGAGAACCCACCTCACTGCATCTTAAGTACCTTTACTGTTCAGTGAACCCAGCTCACTGCATCTAACTACCTGTTGTGTTGAGTGAACCCACCTGGCCACCTCACTGCATCTAACTACCTGTTGTGTTGAGTAAGAACCCACCTCACTGCATCTTAAGTACCTTTATTGTTCAGTGAACCCAGCTCACTGCATCTTACTACCTGTTGTGTTGAGTGAGAACTCACCTCACTGCATCTTAAGTACCTTTATTGTTCAGTGAACCCAGCTCACTGCATCTTACTACCTGTTGTGTTCAGTGAACCCAGCTCACTGCATCTAAGTAGCTTTATTGTTCAGTGAACCCAGCTCACTGCATCTTACTACCTGTTGTGTTGAGTGAACCCACCTGGCCACCTCACTGCATCTAATTACCTGTTCTGTTGAGTGAGAACCCACCTCACTGCATCTTAAGTACCTTTACTGTTCAGTGAACCCAGCTCACGGCATCTTACGACCTGTTGTGTTGAGTGAGAACTCACCTCACTGCATCTTAAGTACCTTTATTGTTCAGTGAACCCAGCTCACTGCATCTTACTACCTGTTGTGTTGAGTGAGAACTCACCACACTGCATCTTAAGTACCTTTATTGTTCAGTGAACCCAGCTCACTGCATCTAACTACCTGTTGTGTTGAGTGAACCCACCGCACTGCATCTAAGTACCTTTACTGTTCAGTGAACCCAGCTCACTGCATCTTACTACCTGTTGTGTTGAGTGAACCCAGCTCACTGCATCTTAAGTACCTTTATTGTTCAGTGAACCCAGCTCACTGCATCTAACTACCTGTTGTGTTGAGTGAACCCACCTCACTGCATCTAAGTACCTTTACTGTTCAGTGAACCCAGCTCACTGCATCTTACTACCTGTTGTGTTGATTGAACCCACCTGGCCACCTCACTGCATCTTACTACCTGTTGTGTTGAGTGAGAACTCACCTCACTGCATCTTAAGTACCTTTATTGTTCAGTGAACCCAGCTCACTGCATATTACTACCTGTTGTGTTCAGTGAATCCAGCTCACTGCATCTAAATACCTTTATTGTTCAGTGAACCCAGCTCACTGCATCTTACTACCTGTTTTGTTCAGTGAACCCAGCTCACTGCATCTAAGTACCTTTATTGTTCAGTGAACCCAGCTCACTGCATCTTACTACCTGTTGTGTTGAGTGAGAACCCACCTCACTGCATCTTAAGTACCTTTACTGTTCAGTGAACCCAGCTCACTGCATCTAACTACCCAGTACCTGTTGTGTTTACTTAACCCACCTCATCACTGCATATACCTAGCTTTGTGTTGAGTGAACCCAGCTCACTGCATCTAACTACCTGTTGTGTTGAGTGAGAACCCACCTCACTGCATCTTAAGTACCTTTACTGTTCAGTGAACCCAGCTCACTGCATCAAACTACCTGTTGTGTTGAGTGAGAACCCACCTCACTGCATCTTAAGTACCTTTACTGTTCAGTGAACCCAGCTCACTGCATCTAACTACCTGTTGTGTTGAGTGAACCCACCTGGCCACCTCACTGCATCTAACTACCTGTTGTGTTGAGTAAGAACCCACCTCACTGCATCTTAAGTACCTTTATTGTTCAGTGAACCCAGCTCACTGCATCTTACTACCTGTTGTGTTGAGTGAGAACTCACCTCACTGCATCTTAAGTACCTTTATTGTTCAGTGAACCCAGCTCACTGCATCTTACTACCTGTTGTGTTCAGTGAACCCAGCTCACTGCATCTAAGTAGCTTTATTGTTCAGTGAACCCAGCTCACTGCATCTTACTACCTGTTGTGTTGAGTGAACCCACCCGGCCACCTCACTGCATCTAACTACCTGTTCTGTTGAGTGAGAACCCACCTCACTGCATCTTAAGTACCTTTACTGTTCAGTGAACCCAGCTCACTGCATCAAACTATCTGTTGTGTTGAGTGAGAACCCACCTCACTGCATCTTAAGTACCTTTACTGTTCAGTGAACCCAGCTCACTGCATCTTACTACCTGTTCTGTTGAGTGAGAACCCACCTCACTGCATCTTAAGTACCTTTACTGTTCAGTGAACCCAGCTCACTGCATCAAACTACCTGTTGTGTTGAGTGAGAACCCACCTCACTGCATCTTAAGTACCTTTATTGTTCAGTGAACCCAGCTCACTGCATCTTACTACCTGTTGTGTTGAGTGAGAACTCACCTCACTGCATCTTAAGTACCTTTATTGTTCAGTGAACCCAGCTCACTGCATCTTACTACCTGTTGTGTTCAGTGAACCCAGCTCACTGCATCTAAGTAGCTTTATTGTTCAGTGAACCCAGCTCACTGCATCTTACTACCTGTTGTGTTGAGTGAACCCACCTGGCCACCTCACTGCATATAACTACCGGTTCTGTTGAGTGAGAACCCACCTCACTGCATCTTAAGTACCTTTACTGTTCAGTGAACCCAGCTCACGGCATCTTACGACCTGTTGTGTTGAGTGAGAACTCACCTCACTGCATATTAAGTACCTTTATTGTTCAGTGAACCCAGCTCACTGCATCTTACTACCTGTTGTGTTGAGTGAGAACTCACCTCACTGCATCTTAAGTACCTTTATTGTTCAGTGAACCCAGCTCACTGCATCTTACTACCTGTTGTGTTGAGTGAACCCACCTCACTGCATCTAAGTACCTTTACTGCTCAGTGAACCCAGCTCACTGCATCTTACTACCTGTTGTGTTCAGTGAATCCAGCTCAGTTCATCTAAGTACCTTTATTGTTCAGTGAACCCAGCTCACTGCATCTTACTACCTGTTGTGTTCAGTGAACCCAGCTCACTGCATCTAAGTAACTTATTGTTCAGTGAACCCAGCTCACTGCATCTTACTACCTGTTCTGTTGAGTGAGAACCCACCTCACTGCATCTTAAGTACCTTTACTGTTCAGTGAACCCAGCTCACTGCATCAAACTACCTGTTGTGTTGAGTGAGAACCCACCTCACTGCATCTTAAGTACCTTTACTGTTCAGTGAACCCAGCTCACTGCATCTAACTACCTGTTGTGTTGAGTGAACCCACCTGGCCACCTCACTGCATCTAACTACCTGTTGTGTTGAGTAAGAACCCACCTCACTGCATCTTAAGTACCTTTATTGTTCAGTGAACCCAGCTCACTGCATCTTACTACCTGTTGTGTTGAGTGAGAACTCACCTCACTGCATCTTAAGTACCTTTATTGTTCAGTGAACCCAGCTCACTGCATCTTACTACCTGTTGTGTTCAGTGAACCCAGCTCACTGCATCTAAGTAGCTTTATTGTTCAGTGAACCCAGCTCACTGCATCTTACTACCTGTTGTGTTGAGTGAACCCACCTGGCCACCTCACTGCATCTAACTACCGGTTCTGTTGAGTGAGAACCCACCTCACTGCATCTTAAGTACCTTTACTGTTCAGTGAACCCAGCTCACGGCATCTTACGACCTGTTGTGTTGAGTGAGAACTCACCTCACTGCATCTTAAGTACCTGTATTGTTCAGTGAACCCAGCTCACTGCATCTTACTACCTGTTGTGTTGAGTGAGAACTCACCTCACTGCATCTTAAGTACCTTTATTGTTCAGTGAACCCAGCTCACTGCATCTTACTACCTGTTGTGTTGAGTGAGAACTCACCTCACTGCATCTTAAGTACCTTTATTGTTCAGTGAACCCAGCTCACTGCATCTAACTACCTGTTGAGTTGAGTGAACCCACCGCACTGCATCTAAGTACCTTTACTGTTCAGTGAACCCAGCTCACTGCATCTTACTACCTGTTGTGTTCAGTGAACCCAGCTCACTGCATCTAAGTAACTTTATTGTTCAGTGAACCCAGCTCACTGCATCTTACTTTCTGTTGTGTTGAGTGAACCCACCTCACTGCATCTAAGTACCTTTACTGTTCAGTGAACCCAGCTCACTGCATCTTACTACCTGTTGTGTTGATTGAACCCACCTGGCCACCTCACTGCATCTAACTACCTGGTGTGTTGAGTGAGAACCCATCTCACTGCATCTTAAGTACCTTTACTGTTCAGTAAACCCAGCTCACTGCATCTTACTACCTTTTGTGTTGAGTGAGAACTCACCTCACTGCATCTTAAGTACCTTTATTGTTCAGTGAACCCAGCTCACTGCATATTACTACCTGTTGTGTTCAGTGAATCCAGCTCACTGCATCTAAATACCTTTATTGTTCAGTGAACCCAGCTCACTGCATCTTACTACCTGTTTTGTTCAGTGAACCCAGCTCACTGCATCTAAGTACCTTTATTGTTCAGTGAACCCAGCTCACTGCATCTTACTACCTGTTGTGTTGAGTGAACCCACCTCACTGCATCTAAGTACCTTTACTGTTCAGTGAACCCAGCTCACTGCATCTTACTACCTGTTGTGTTCAGTGAATCCAGCTCAGTTCATCTAAGTACCTTTATTGTTCAGTGAACCCAGCTCACTGCATCTTACTACCTGTTGTGTTCAGTGAACCCAGCTCACTGCATCTAAGTAACTTATTGTTCAGTGAACCCAGCTCACTGCATCTTACTACCTGTTGTGTTGAGTGAACCCACCTCACTGCATCTAAGTACCTTTACTGTTCAGTGAACTCAGCTCACTGCATCTTACTACCGGTTGTGTTGAGTGAACCCACCTGGCCACTTCACTGCATCTAACTACCTGTTGTGTTGAGTGAGAACCCACCTCACTGCATCTTAAGTACCTTTACTGCTCAGTGACAGCTCACTGCATCTTACTACCTGTTGTGTTGAGTGAACCCACCTCACTGCATCTAAGTACCTTTATTGTTCAGTGAACCCAGCTCACTGCATCTTACTACCTGTTGTGTTCAGTGAACCCAGATCACTGCATCTTAAGTACCTTTATTGCTCAGTGAACCCAGCTCACTGCATCTAACTACCTGTTGTGTTGAGTGAACCCACCTCACTGCATCTAAGTACCTTTACTGTTCAGTGAACCCAGCTCACTGCATCTTACTACCTGTTGTGTTGATTGAACCCACCTGGCCACCTCACTGCATCTAACTACCTGGTGTGTTGAGTGAGAACCCATCTCACTGCATCTTAAGTACCTTTACTGTTCAGTAAACCCAGCTCACTGCATCTTACTACCTGTTGTGTTGAGTGAGAACTCACCTCACTGCATCTTAAGTACCTTTATTGTTCAGTGAACCCAGCTCACTGCATATTACTACCTGTTGTGTTCAGTAAATCCAGCTCACTGCATCTAAATACCTTTATTGTTCAGTGAACCCAGCTCACTGCATCTTACTACCTGTTTTGTTCAGTGAACCCAGCTCACTGCATCTAAGTACCTTTATTGTTCAGTGAACCCAGCTCACTGCATCTAACTACCTGTTGTGTTGAGTGAACCCACCGCACTGCATCTATGTACCTTTACTGTTCAGTGAAACCAGCTCACTGCATCTTACTACCTGTTGTGTTGAGTGAACCCACCTCACTGCATCTAAGTACCTTTATTGTTTAGTGAACCCAGCTCACTGCATCTTACTACCTGTTGTGTTGAGTGAACCCACCTGGCCACCTCACTGCATCTAACTACCTGGTGTGTTGAGTGAGAACCCACCTCACTGCATCTTAAGTACCTTTATTGTTCAGTGAACCCAGCTCACTGCATCTAACTACCTGTTGTGTTGAGTGAACCCACCTGGCCACCTCACTGCATCTAACTACCTGTTGTGTTGAGTGAGAACCCAGCTCACTGCATCTTAAGTACCTTTATTGTTCAGTGAACCCAGCTCACTGCATCTTACTACCTGTTGTGTTGAGTGAGATCCCACCTCACTGCATCTTAAGTACCTTTACTGTCCAGTGAACCCAGCTCACTGCATCTAACTACCTGTTGTGTTGAGTGAACCCACCTGGCCACCTCACTGCATCTAACTACCTGTTGTGTTGAGTGAGAACCCACCTCACTGCATCTTAAGTACCTTTATTGTTCAGTGAACCCAGCTCACTGCATCTTACTACCTGTTGTGTTGAGTGAGAACTCACCTCACTGCATCTTAAGTACCTTTATTGTTCAGTGAACCCAGCTCACTGCATCTTACTACCTGTTGTGTTCAGTGAACCCAGCTCACTGCATCTAAGTAACTTTATTGTTCAGTGAACCCAGCTCACTGCATCTTACTTTCTGTTGTGTTGAGTGAACCAACCTCACTGCATCTAAGTACCTTTACTGTTCAGTGAACCCAGCTCACTGCATCTTACTACCTGTTGTGTTGAGTGAGAACCCACCTCACTGCATCTTAAGTACCTTTACTGTTCAGTGAACCCAGCTCACTGCATCTAACTACCCAGTACCTGTTGTGTTTACTTAACCCACCTCATCACTGCATATACCTAGCTTTGTGTTGAGTGAACCCAGCTCACTGCATCTAACTACCTGTTGTGTTGAGTGAGAACCCACCTCACTGGATCTTAAGTACCTTTACTGTTCAGTGAACCCAGCTCACTGCATCAAACTACCTGTTGTGTTGAGTGAGAACCCACCTCACTGCATCTTAAGTACCTTTACTGTTCAGTGAACCCAGCTCACTGCATCTAACTACCTGTTGTGTTGAGTGAACCCACCTGGCCACCTCACTGCATCTAACTACCTGTTGTGTTGAGTAAGAACCCACCTCACTGCATCTTAAGTACCTTTATTGTTCAGTGAACCCAGCTCACTGCATCTTACTACCTGTTGTGTTGAGTGAGAACTCACCTCACTGCATCTTAAGTACCTTTATTGTTCAGTGAACCCAGCTCACTGCATCTTACTACCTGTTGTGTTCAGTGAACCCAGCTCACTGCATCTAAGTAGCTTTATTGTTCAGTGAACCCAGCTCACTGCATCTTACTACCTGTTGTGTTGAGTGAACCCACCTGGCCACCTCACTGCATCTAACTACCTGTTCTGTTGAGTGAGAACCCACCTCACTGCATCTTAAGTACCTTTACTGTTCAGTGAACCCAGCTCACTGCATCAAACTATCTGTTGTGTTGAGTGAGAACCCACCTCACTGCATCTTAAGTACCTTTACTGTTCAGTGAACCCAGCTCACTGCATCTAACTACCTGTTGTGTTGAGTGAACCCACCTGGCCACCTCACTGCATCTAACTACCTGTTGTGTTGAGTAAGAACCCACCTCACTGCATCTTAAGTACCTTTATTGTTCAGTGAACCCAGCTCACTGCATCTTACTACCTGTTGTGTTGAGTGAGAACTCACCTCACTGCATCTTAAGTACCTTTATTGTTCAGTGAACCCAGCTCACTGCATCTTACTACCTGTTGTGTTGATTGAACCCACCTGGCCACCTCACTGCATCTAACTACCTGGTGTGTTGAGTGAGAACCCATCTCACTGCATCTTAAGTACCTTTACTGTTCAGTAAACCCAGCTCACTGCATCTTACTACCTGTTGTGTTGAGTGAGAACTCACCTCACTGCATCTTAAGTACCTTTATTGTTCAGTGAACCCAGCTCACTGCATATTACTACCTGTTGTGTTCAGTAAATCCAGCTCACTGCATCTAAATACCTTTATTGTTCAGTGAACCCAGCTCACTGCATCTTACTACCTGTTTTGTTCAGTGAACCCAGCTCACTGCATCTAAGTACCTTTATTGTTCAGTGAACCCAGCTCACTGCATCTAACTACCTGTTGTGTTGAGTGAACCCACCGCACTGCATCTAAGTACCTTTATTGTTCAGTGAAACCAGCTCACTGCATCTTACTACCTGTTGTGTTGAGTGAACCCACCTCACTGCATCTAAGTACCTTTATTGTTCAGTGAACCCAGCTCACTGCATCTTACTACCTGTTGTGTTGAGTGAACCCACCTCACTGCATCTAAGTACCTTTACTGTTCAGTGAACCCAGCTCACTGCATCTTACTACCTGTTGTGTTGAGTGAACCCACCTGGCCACCTCACTGCATCTAACTACCTGGTGTGTTGAGTGAGAACCCACCTCACTGCATCTTAAGTACCTTTATTGTTCAGTGAACCCAGCTCACTGCATCTAACTACCTGTTGTGTTGAGTGAACCCACCTGGCCACCTCACTGCATCTAACTACCTGTTGTGTTGAGTGAGAACCCAGCTCACTGCATCTTAAGTACCTTTATTGTTCAGTGAACCCAGCTCACTGCATCTTACTACCTGTTGTGTTGAGTGAGAACCCACCTCACTGCATCTTAAGTACCTTTACTGTTCAGTGAACCCAGCTCACTGCATCTAACTACCTGTTGTGTTGAGTGAACCCACCTGGCCACCTCACTGCATCTAACTACCTGTTGTGTTGAGTGAGAACCCACCTCACTGCATCTTAAGTACCTTTATTGTTCAGTGAACCCAGCTCACTGCATCTTACTACCTGTTGTGTTGAGTGAGAACTCACCTCACTGCATCTTAAGTACCTTTATTGTTCAGTGAACCCAGCTCACTGCATCTTACTACCTGTTGTGTTCAGTGAACCCAGCTCACTGCATCTAAGTAACTTTATTGTTCAGTGAACCCAGCTCACTGCATCTTACTTTCTGTTGTGTTGAGTGAACCAACCTCACTGCATCTAAGTACCTTTACTGTTCAGTGAACCCAGCTCACTGCATCTTACTACCTGTTGTGTTGAGTGAGAACCCACCTCACTGCATCTTAAGTACCTTTACTGTTCAGTGAACCCAGCTCACTGCATCTAACTACCCAGTACCTGTTGTGTTTACTTAACCCACCTCATCACTGCATATACCTAGCTTTGTGTTGAGTGAACCCAGCTCACTGCATCTAACTACCTGTTGTGTTGAGTGGGAACCCACCTCACTGCATCTTAAGTACCTTTACTGTTCAGTGAACCCAGCTCACTGCATCAAACTACCTGTTGTGTTGAGTGAGAACCCACCTCACTGCATCTTAAGTACCTTTACTGTTCAGTGAACCCAGCTCACTGCATCTAACTACCTGTTGTGTTGAGTGAACCCACCTGGCCACCTCACTGCATCTAACTACCTGTTGTGTTGAGTAAGAACCCACCTCACTGCATCTTAAGTACCTTTATTGTTCAGTGAACCCAGCTCACTGCATCTTACTACCTGTTGTGTTGAGTGAGAACTCACCTCACTGCATCTTAAGTACCTTTATTGTTCAGTGAACCCAGCTCACTGCATCTTACTACCTGTTGTGTTCAGTGAACCCAGCTCACTGCATCTAAGTAGCTTTATTGTTCAGTGAACCCAGCTCACTGCATCTTACTACCTGTTGTGTTGAGTGAACCCACCTGGCCACCTCACTGCATCTAACTACCTGTTCTGTTGAGTGAGAACCCACCTCACTGCATCTTAAGTACCTTTACTGTTCCGTGAACCCAGCTCACTGCATCAAACTATCTGTTGTGTTGAGTGAGAACCCACCTCACTGCATCTTAAGTACCTTTACTGTTCAGTGAACCCAGCTCACTGCATCTAACTACCTGTTGTGTTGAGTGAACCCACCTGGCCACCTCACTGCATCTAACTACCTGTTGTGTTGAGTAAGAACCCACCTCACTGCATCTTAAGTACCTTTATTGTTCAGTGAACCCAGCTCACTGCATCTTACTACCTGTTGTGTTGAGTGAGAACTCACCTCACTGCATCTTAAGTACCTTTATTGTTCAGTGAACCCAGCTCACTGCATCTTACTACCTGTTGTGTTCAGTGAACCCAGCTCACTGCATCTAAGTAGCTTTATTGTTCAGTGAACCCAGCTCACTGCATCTTACTACCTGTTGTGTTGAGTGAACCCACCTGGCCACCTCACTGCATCTAATTACCTGTTCTGTTGAGTGAGAACCCACCTCACTGCATCTTAAGTACCTTTACTGTTCAGTGAACCCAGCTCACGGCATCTTACGACCTGTTGTGTTGAGTGAGAACTCACCTCACTGCATCTTAAGTACCTTTATTGTTCAGTGAACCCAGCTCACTGCATCTTACTACCTGTTGTGTTGAGTGAGAACTCACCACACTGCATCTTAAGTACCTTTATTGTTCAGTGAACCCAGCTCACTGCATCTAACTACCTGTTGTGTTGAGTGAACCCACCGCACTGCATCTAAGTACCTTTACTGTTCAGTGAACCCAGCTCACTGCATCTTACTACCTGTTGTGTTGAGTGAACCCAGCTCACTGCATCTTAAGTACCTTTATTGTTCAGTGAACCCAGCTCACTGCATCTAACTACCTGTTGTGTTGAGTGAACCCACCTCACTGCATCTAAGTACCTTTACTGTTCAGTGAACCCAGCTCACTGCATCTTACTACCTGTTGTGTTGATTGAACCCACCTGGCCACCTCACTGCATCTTACTACCTGTTGTGTTGAGTGAGAACTCACCTCACTGCATCTTAAGTACCTTTATTGTTCAGTGAACCCAGCTCACTGCATATTACTACCTGTTGTGTTCAGTGAATCCAGCTCACTGCATCTAAATACCTTTATTGTTCAGTGAACCCAGCTCACTGCATCTTACTACCTGTTTTGTTCAGTGAACCCAGCTCACTGCATCTAAGTACCTTTATTGTTCAGTGAACCCAGCTCACTGCATCTTACTACCTGTTGTGTTGAGTGAGAACCCACCTCACTGCATCTTAAGTACCTTTACTGTTCAGTGAACCCAGCTCACTGCATCTAACTACCCAGTACCTGTTGTGTTTACTTAACCCACCTCATCACTGCATATACCTAGCTTTGTGTTGAGTGAACCCAGCTCACTGCATCTAACTACCTGTTGTGTTGAGTGAGAACCCACCTCACTGCATCTTAAGTACCTTTACTGTTCAGTGAACCCAGCTCACTGCATCAAACTACCTGTTGTGTTGAGTGAGAACCCACCTCACTGCATCTTAAGTACCTTTACTGTTCAGTGAACCCAGCTCACTGCATCTAACTACCTGTTGTGTTGAGTGAACCCACCTGGCCACCTCACTGCATCTAACTACCTGTTGTGTTGAGTAAGAACCCACCTCACTGCATCTTAAGTACCTTTATTGTTCAGTGAACCCAGCTCACTGCATCTTACTACCTGTTGTGTTGAGTGAGAACTCACCTCACTGCATCTTAAGTACCTTTATTGTTCAGTGAACCCAGCTCACTGCATCTTACTACCTGTTGTGTTCAGTGAACCCAGCTCACTGCATCTAAGTAGCTTTATTGTTCAGTGAACCCAGCTCACTGCATCTTACTACCTGTTGTGTTGAGTGAACCCACCCGGCCACCTCACTGCATCTAACTACCTGTTCTGTTGAGTGAGAACCCACCTCACTGCATCTTAAGTACCTTTACTGTTCAGTGAACCCAGCTCACTGCATCAAACTATCTGTTGTGTTGAGTGAGAACCCACCTCACTGCATCTTAAGTACCTTTACTGTTCAGTGAACCCAGCTCACTGCATCTTACTACCTGTTCTGTTGAGTGAGAACCCACCTCACTGCATCTTAAGTACCTTTACTGTTCAGTGAACCCAGCTCACTGCATCAAACTACCTGTTGTGTTGAGTGAGAACCCACCTCACTGCATCTTAAGTACCTTTATTGTTCAGTGAACCCAGCTCACTGCATCTTACTACCTGTTGTGTTGAGTGAGAACTCACCTCACTGCATCTTAAGTACCTTTATTGTTCAGTGAACCCAGCTCACTGCATCTTACTACCTGTTGTGTTCAGTGAACCCAGCTCACTGCATCTAAGTAGCTTTATTGTTCAGTGAACCCAGCTCACTGCATCTTACTACCTGTTGTGTTGAGTGAACCCACCTGGCCACCTCACTGCATATAACTACCGGTTCTGTTGAGTGAGAACCCACCTCACTGCATCTTAAGTACCTTTACTGTTCAGTGAACCCAGCTCACGGCATCTTACGACCTGTTGTGTTGAGTGAGAACTCACCTCACTGCATATTAAGTACCTTTATTGTTCAGTGAACCCAGCTCACTGCATCTTACTACCTGTTGTGTTGAGTGAGAACTCACCTCACTGCATCTTAAGTACCTTTATTGTTCAGTGAACCCAGCTCACTGCATCTTACTACCTGTTGTGTTGAGTGAACCCACCTCACTGCATCTAAGTACCTTTACTGCTCAGTGAACCCAGCTCACTGCATCTTACTACCTGTTGTGTTCAGTGAATCCAGCTCAGTTCATCTAAGTACCTTTATTGTTCAGTGAACCCAGCTCACTGCATCTTACTACCTGTTGTGTTCAGTGAACCCAGCTCACTGCATCTAAGTAACTTATTGTTCAGTGAACCCAGCTCACTGCATCTTACTACCTGTTCTGTTGAGTGAGAACCCACCTCACTGCATCTTAAGTACCTTTACTGTTCAGTGAACCCAGCTCACTGCATCAAACTACCTGTTGTGTTGAGTGAGAACCCACCTCACTGCATCTTAAGTACCTTTACTGTTCAGTGAACCCAGCTCACTGCATCTAACTACCTGTTGTGTTGAGTGAACCCACCTGGCCACCTCACTGCATCTAACTACCTGTTGTGTTGAGTAAGAACCCACCTCACTGCATCTTAAGTACCTTTATTGTTCAGTGAACCCAGCTCACTGCATCTTACTACCTGTTGTGTTGAGTGAGAACTCACCTCACTGCATCTTAAGTACCTTTATTGTTCAGTGAACCCAGCTCACTGCATCTTACTACCTGTTGTGTTCAGTGAACCCAGCTCACTGCATCTAAGTAGCTTTATTGTTCAGTGAACCCAGCTCACTGCATCTTACTACCTGTTGTGTTGAGTGAACCCACCTGGCCACCTCACTGCATCTAACTACCGGTTCTGTTGAGTGAGAACCCACCTCACTGCATCTTAAGTACCTTTACTGTTCAGTGAACCCAGCTCACGGCATCTTACGACCTGTTGTGTTGAGTGAGAACTCACCTCACTGCATCTTAAGTACCTGTATTGTTCAGTGAACCCAGCTCACTGCATCTTACTACCTGTTGTGTTGAGTGAGAACTCACCTCACTGCATCTTAAGTACCTTTATTGTTCAGTGAACCCAGCTCACTGCATCTTACTACCTGTTGTGTTGAGTGAGAACTCACCTCACTGCATCTTAAGTACCTTTATTGTTCAGTGAACCCAGCTCACTGCATCTAACTACCTGTTGAGTTGAGTGAACCCACCGCACTGCATCTAAGTACCTTTACTGTTCAGTGAACCCAGCTCACTGCATCTTACTACCTGTTGTGTTCAGTGAACCCAGCTCACTGCATCTAAGTAACTTTATTGTTCAGTGAACCCAGCTCACTGCATCTTACTTTCTGTTGTGTTGAGTGAACCCACCTCACTGCATCTAAGTACCTTTACTGTTCAGTGAACCCAGCTCACTGCATCTTACTACCTGTTGTGTTGATTGAACCCACCTGGCCACCTCACTGCATCTAACTACCTGGTGTGTTGAGTGAGAACCCATCTCACTGCATCTTAAGTACCTTTACTGTTCAGTAAACCCAGCTCACTGCATCTTACTACCTTTTGTGTTGAGTGAGAACTCACCTCACTGCATCTTAAGTACCTTTATTGTTCAGTGAACCCAGCTCACTGCATATTACTACCTGTTGTGTTCAGTGAATCCAGCTCACTGCATCTAAATACCTTTATTGTTCAGTGAACCCAGCTCACTGCATCTTACTACCTGTTTTGTTCAGTGAACCCAGCTCACTGCATCTAAGTACCTTTATTGTTCAGTGAACCCAGCTCACTGCATCTTACTACCTGTTGTGTTGAGTGAACCCACCTCACTGCATCTAAGTACCTTTACTGTTCAGTGAACCCAGCTCACTGCATCTTACTACCTGTTGTGTTCAGTGAATCCAGCTCAGTTCATCTAAGTACCTTTATTGTTCAGTGAACCCAGCTCACTGCATCTTACTACCTGTTGTGTTCAGTGAACCCAGCTCACTGCATCTAAGTAACTTATTGTTCAGTGAACCCAGCTCACTGCATCTTACTACCTGTTGTGTTGAGTGAACCCACCTCACTGCATCTAAGTACCTTTACTGTTCAGTGAACTCAGCTCACTGCATCTTACTACCGGTTGTGTTGAGTGAACCCACCTGGCCACTTCACTGCATCTAACTACCTGTTGTGTTGAGTGAGAACCCACCTCACTGCATCTTAAGTACCTTTACTGCTCAGTGACAGCTCACTGCATCTTACTACCTGTTGTGTTGAGTGAACCCACCTCACTGCATCTAAGTACCTTTATTGTTCAGTGAACCCAGCTCACTGCATCTTACTACCTGTTGTGTTCAGTGAACCCAGATCACTGCATCTAAGTACCTTTACTGTTCAGTGAACCCAGCTCACTGCATCTTACTGCCTGTTGTGTTGAGTGAACCCACCTCACTGCATCTAAGTACGTTTACTGTTCAGTGAACTCAGCTCACTGCATCTTACTACCTGTTGTGTTGAGTGAGAACTCACCTCACTGCATCTTAAGTAGCTTTATTGTTCAGTGAACCCAGCTCACTGCATCTTACTACCTGTTGTGTTCAGTGAACCCACCTCACTGCATCTAAGTACCTTTATTGTTCAGTGAACCCAGCTCACTGCATCTTACTACCTGTTTTGTTCAGTGAACCCAGCTCACTGCATCTAAGTACCTTTATTAAGAAAAAGACACCGAGAGCCCAATATGGTGTAGTATGCTCAGGACAATAGTGGATAATGTAATGTGAGAAGGTTATACTCACAAACAAGGGTTACCGCTGAGGCAACCACTGTGAATGCAGGTGAGGAGATTAGACCTGTCCTCACTCAGGGTTAAGAAGTCGCTCTCTGTAGATAGAAGAAAGGTAGGTGTGGGTCCCCCTTCCACCAAGGGTGGACACTATAATGACTTTGATGAACAGAGGCGCCAGCAGAATAAAAACAACAATTAAAAGTTTTAAAATATGCTGGGGAGGCAGTGGTGGACTTACCTCCGAAAGCAGACTAGACTACTTGTCTGACATAAATAAACACTTTATTAGTACCCCAATAGATGCATCTATTGGGGTACTAATAAAGTGTTTATTTATGTCAGACAAGTAGTCTAGTCTGCTTTCGGAGGTAAGTCCACCACTGCCTCCCCAGCATATTTTAAAACTTTTAATTGTTGTTTTTATTCTGCTGGCGCCTAAGTACCTTTATTGTTCAGTGAACCCAGCTCACTGCATCTTACTACCTGTTGTGTTGAGTGAACCCACCTCACTGCATCTAAGTACCTTTACTGT
This sequence comes from Hyperolius riggenbachi, assembly GCF_040937935.1. Taxonomy (NCBI): domain Eukaryota; kingdom Metazoa; phylum Chordata; class Amphibia; order Anura; family Hyperoliidae; genus Hyperolius; species Hyperolius riggenbachi. Next base: position 11,306,658 of record NC_090654.1, read on the forward strand.
TCAGTGAACCCAGCTCACTGCATCTTACTACCTGTTGTGTTCAGTGAACCCAGCTCACTGCATCTAAGTACCTTTATTGTTCAGTGAACCCAGCTCACTGCATCTTACTACCTGTTGTGTTGAGTGAACCCACCTCACTGCATATACCTAGCATCCCCCCGAGATGGACAAAATGGACAAACCAGGTAGAGGAAGAGGTAGAGGCAGACCCAGAGGAAGGCCACCAGGCACCGGCAGGTCTGTGCGAGGTGGTGTTGCTGTGATTTCGTGCTGACCTGGCCCAAATTACAGTGCTCAGAAGAAGGCACGTGCCATCACTTCCCAAAATCGTGAGGAGGTGCTTGAGTATTTAACACAGAACACCTCATCTCCCGCAGCCACCAGCGCTACAACAAGCACCACATCCGCTGCATTTGACACTTCGCAGGAGTTATTTGGTGGTGGTGGTGAAATCACTGATTCCCAGCCACTACTGCAACAACAATTAGAAGGCGCAGGTACACCACCTCATACGTCTGAGTTAGGTGGCAATAGTATGGACGTAATGTGTGAGGAGGGGGATGATGAACCACCTGAAGTTGGTGCAGTTGAGGAGGTGTCTGAGGAAAGTGAAGCTGGCCAGGAGGATTATGATGATGATTATACGGATGCCACGTATGTTCCCGGTAGAGGAGATGACCAGGGGGACAGTTCAGAGGAGGAGTCAGAGAGGAGTAGGAGGAGACGACTCCATGATAGAAGCAGAGGGAGCTCGTCCTCAGAAACAGCTGGGGGCAGTGTCCGACACCATGTATCGCCAGCTATGGCCAGCCAGCCAGCCATCATGCCCTTTAATGTCAGCTGCTGATGCCACCGTAGCGCCATCACCCCAGGGGGGCTCAGCGGTTTGGAAATTTTTTCACGTGTGTGTCTCAGATCGGAGCAAAGCCATCTGTTGTCTCTGCCAGCAAAAATTGAGCCGTGGAAAGGCCAACTCTCACGTAGGGACAAGTGCCTTACGAAGGCACCTGGAGAGAAGGCACAAACAGCTATGGCAAGAACACCTGAGGAAAAGCAGCACCCCTCAAAAGACAAGCCACCCTCCTTCTCCTCTTCCTCCTTCAGGTGCATCGTCTTCATCCACTTTCTCCCCTGCACCTTCACAGCCACCCTCCTCCACACCGCCTCTTCCCTTCAGCGGTTCCTTCTCCTCTGCCCACAGCAGTACCCAGCTGTCCGTGAAGGAAGTATTTGAGCGTAAGAAGCAAATGTCTGCCAGTCACCCTCTTGCCCGGTGTCTGACAGCTGGCGTGGCGGAACTATTAGCTCGCCAGCTTTTACCATACAAGCTGGTGGAGTCGGAGGCTTTCCGTAAGTTTGTGGCCATTGGTACACCGCAGTGGAAGATACCAGGACGCAATTATTTTTCACAAAAGGCCATACCCAAACTCTACCGTGCAGTTGAGAGGCAAGTGGTGTCATCTCTGGCACACAGCGTTGGGTCAAGGGTCCACCTGACCACGGATGCCTGGTCTGCCAAACACGGGCAGGGCCACTACATTATATACACAGCCCATTGGGTCAACCTGGTGACCGATGGCAGCAAGCAGGGAGTGCGTGGCTGCGCAGCGGACCGACTTGTCACACCTCCACGGCTTGCAGGCAGGCCTCCAGCCACCTCCTCTCCACCTGCTATCACCGCTTCGCTGTCATCATCCTCCTCCTCCTCCTCCTTGGCTGGTGCCGCGATCTCCTCTTAGGCTACACAGCCCCAGCACCCCAGGGCCTATGCTGCATGCCAGGTACGACGGTGTCATGCAGAGTTAGACATGTCTTGCCTGAAAGCGGAGAGTCACACTGGAGCAGCTCTCCTGGCTGCTCTTAAACAGGTGGAGCAATGGCTGACCCCGCACAAGCTTGAGATCGGCAACGTGGTGTGTGACAACGGCAGCAATCTCATTGCTGCGTTGAATTTGGGAAAGCTGACACACATACCCTGCATGGCACATGTGCTTAATCTGGTCGTGCAAAGATTTGTGTCCAAGTACCCAGGCTTAGAGGACGTCCTGAAGCAGGCCAGGAAGTTGTGTGGGCATTTCAGGCGCTCTTACAAGGCCATGGCATGCTTTGCGGACATTCAGCGTAGAAACAACTTGCCGGTGAGACACCTGATTTGCGATAGCCCGACTCGCTGGAATTCCACCCTGCTGATGTTCTCTCGCCTGCTAGACCAGGAGAAAGCCGTCACCCAGTACCTGTATCATTACAGTACAAGGACACAATCTGGGAGGATGGGGATGTTGTGGCCCAACAACTGGACACTGATGCGAAATGCATGCAGGGTCATGGAGCCCTTTGAGGAGGTGACCAAACTGGTGAGTCGCGATGAAAGCACCATCAGCGACTTGATCCCCTACGCCTACTTCCTGGAGCATGCCGTGTGTAGAGTGGTGGATACAGCTGTGGAGGAGCGTGAACAAAAAGAGTTACGGCAGCAGGAGTCGTGGGAGCCATCTACACACGAACCCGATGTTTTCACAACACCTGCGGCAGCACAGAGGGGGGAGGAGGAGGAGGAGGAAGAAGAGGAGTCGTATGGGGAAGGAGAGTAGAGTGGGGCCGAACCTCCGAACCGGGTTCGCGAACTTCCGCGTAAGGTTCGGTTCGCGTAAAAGTTCGCGAACCGCAATAGACTTCAATGGGGATGCGAACTTTGAAAAAAAAAAATTATGCTGGCCACAAAAGTGATGGAAAAGATGTTTCAAGGGGTCTAACACCTGGAGGGGGGCATGGCGGAGTGGGATACATGCCAAAAGTCCCCGGGAAAAATCTGGATTTGACGCAAAGCAGCGTTTTAAGGGCAGAAATCACATTGAATGCTAAATGACAGGCCTAAAGTGCTTTAAAACATCTTGCATGTGTATACATCAATCAGGTAGTGTAATTAAGGTACTGCTTCACACTGACACACCAAACTCGCTGTGTAACGCACCGCAAACAGCTGTTTGTGTAGTGACGGCCGTGCTGGACTGGTGCGCACCATGGCGAGAGTGCAGGTTTTGGTGGCTTTACAGCCCATATGGTTGCCTGGCTGATGAACAGAACAGGTATGCAGTGGTGGGTTCACAGAACAGGTATGTAGTGGCAGGTTCACTGAACAGGTATACAGTGGCGGGTTCACTGAACACAACAGGTATGCAGTGGCGGGTTCACTGAACAGGTATGCAGTGGTGGGTTCACTGAACAGGTATGCAGTGGTAGGTTCACAGAACAGGTATGCAGTGGTGGGTTCACAGAACAGGTATGCAGTGGCAGGTTCACTGAACAGGTATGCAGTGGTGGGTTCACTGAACAGGTATGCAGTGGTGGGTTCACTGAACAGGTATGCAGTGGTGGGTTCACAGTACAGGTATGCAGTGGTGGGTTCACAGAACAGGTATGCAGTGGCAGGTTCACTGAACAGGTATACAGTGGCGGGTTCACTGAACACAACAGGTATGCAGTGGTGGGTTCACTGAACAGGTATGCAGGGGTGGGTTCACTGAACAGGTATGCAGTGGTGGGTTCACATAACAGGTATGCAGTGGTGGGTTCACAGAACAGGTATGCAGTGGCAGGTTCACTGAACAGGTATGCAGTGGTGGGTTCACTGAACAGGTATGCAGTGGTGGGTTCACTGAACAGGTATGCAGTGGCGGGTTCACTGAACAGAACAGGTATGCAGTGGTGGGTTCACAGAACAGGTATGCAGTGGCAGGTTCACTGAACAGGTATACAGTGGCGGGTTCACTGAACACAACAGGTATGCAGTGGTGGGTTCACTGAACAGGTATGCAGTGGTGGGTTCACTGAACAGGTATGCAGTGGTGGGTTCACAGAACAGGTATGCAGTGGTGGGTTCACAGAACAGGTATGCAGTGGCAGGTTCACTGAACAGGTATGCAGTGGTGGGTTCACTGAACAGGTATGCAGTGGTGGGTTCACAGTACAGGTATGCAGTGGTGGGTTCACAGAACAGGTATGCAGTGGCAGGTTCACTGAACAGGTATGCAGGTATCCAGTGGACTCACTGAACAGAACAGGTATGGTGGGCTCACTGAACAGAACAGGTATGCAGCCAGGAACAAGCTAAGCCTAACTAATCTTTCCCTATGAGAGACAGTCTGCAGCAGCTCGCCCTACTCTCACTAACCCAGGCACACGAGTGAGCGTAATGGCCGCCGCTGCCTGCCTTTTATTAGGGGGGAGTGGCTCCAGGGGCTAGTGTAGCCTAACTGGCTACACTGGGCCTGCTGACTGTGATGTAGAGGGTCAAAGTTGACCCTCATGGTGCATTATGGGGCGAACCGAACTTCCGCAAAAGTTCGCCTGCGGGACGCGAACACGAACCACTGAAGTTTGCATGGAACTGTTCGCAGGCGAACCGTTCGGCCCAACTCTAGAGAGGAGTCAGACTCTGATGATGGTGATGATGAGGAAGGTATTTCTGTGGAGGAGGAAGAGGCGGCGGAAGGAGAACAACCGCGGCAGCCGTCACAGGGGGCTTCTGCTGCTCCACATTCCCGTGGTATTGTTCGTGGCTGGGGGGAGGAAGGGGAGTTGCGTCCCGTCACTGAGGAAGAGCAAGAGGAGATGGAGAGTACGTCTGCATACAGCTTTGTGCAGATGTCCTCTTTCATGTTGTCCAGCCTGTTGAGGGACCCCCGTATCAAAAAACTCAAGGCGAATGACCTGTACTGGGTGGCCACGCTACTAGACCCTCGGTACAGGCACAAAGTGGCGGACCTGTTATCAACTCAACAGAAGGCCGAAAGGATGCAGCACTTGCAGAACAAGCTGTCGATGATGCTTTACAATGTGTTTAAGGGTGATGTGGCTGCACAACGCAATCAAGGTACCACTGGCAGTAACCCTCCTCCTCCTAAGTCCACGCAGGCAAGAACAGGACGCTCCAGCGATCTCAGGGTGATGTCGGACATGCGGACATTCTTTAGTCCAACTCCTCGCCATAGTCCTTCCGGATCCACCCTCCACCAACGCCTGGACCGGCAGGTAGCTGACTACCTGGCCTTGAGTGTGGATGTAGACTCTGCGACAAGCGACGATGAACCCTTGGACTACTGGTTGCGCAGGCTTGACCTGTGGCCAGAGCTGCCCCAATTTGCCATACAACTTCTCTCTTGCCCTGCCGCAAGCGTCCTGTCAGAAAGGACCTTCAGTGCAGCTGGAGGCATAGTTACTGAGAAGAGAAGTCGCCTAAGTCACGACAGTGTTCAGTACCTGACCTTTATCAAAATGAATGAGGAATAGATCACGGAGGGCTACTGCACGACCGAAGACTAAGTCAGTCCCCACACACAGCATCTCTGCCTGCAGGCCGCTTGACTGCCTTCTCCGCCACCACCAACAGAGTCCAGGACTCTAGGCGGATTCCTGAATTTTTAAGGCCGCTGCTAGCAGCGGCCGCTACACTAATTTTTCTGGTGCGTGCACATGCCTGCCTAATTTTTCTGGCTGCACTGCGGGCGGCTGCAACAAAAAAACAAAAGGCATGTACATGTGCCCATCCCCCTTCGTGATCATTACCTTGCCGCGGTGAAGGGGCTTGCGTATCACAATTAAGCAATGACCGCCGGCTATTTGAGTGTCTCGAGTGGGGGTGGCACACAAAAGATAATTAGGTCGTTCCTTCATTGTGGTCAGACCAAATTTAATCAGCTGGACAGTCACTGTTGTTCTATCATTGAGCTACCACAGCTCGGCGACCATATGGGCTTGAAAAACGCCACGGCCTAAACTCTGGCCACGGTGCGCACCAGTCCAGCACAGCTGTTTGCGTTGCGTTACACAGTGAGTTTGGTGTGTCAGTGTGAAGCAGAACTCTAATTACACTCCCTGATTGATGTATACACATGCAAGATGTTTGAAAGCACTTTAGGCCTGCAATTTAGCATTCAATGTGATTTCTGCCCTTAAAATGCTGCTTTGCGTCAAATCCAGATTTTTTCCCGGGACTTTGGGCATGTATCCCACTCCGCCATGCCCCCCTCCAGGTGTTAGACCCCTTGAAACATCTTTTCCATCACTTTTGTGGCCAGCATAATTTTTTCTATTTTTCAAAGTTCGCCTCCCCATTGAAGTCTATTGCGGTTCGCGAACTTTTCCGCGAACCGAACCTTCCGCGGAAGTTCGCGAACCCGGTTCGCGAACCGAAAATCGGAGGTTCGCAACATCTCTATTAATGACAGAGGCCTCAAACCTGCTGCAGTTGGTCATTAAGTGACTGGGGTTCAAATTCACAAAAGGGGCGGGGCCACAAACAGCCAATCTGATTTCTTTGCTGGATAAACTGCTTCCATTCACGCAATTTTGATGCCAGGAACTCGAAAGCTCACAAACTTGGTCATGGAGTGACTGTGTGTCAAGGTTACAAAAAGTGGGTGGAGTCAAAAACAGATTTCTCTGGGAAAATGTAAACTGCAGCCATTCTTACACTGTTAATGGCAGGGTTCTCAAACTTTGCACAGTTGGTTATTGGGTGACTGGGATTAATATTCAGAAAGGTGGGTGGAGCCTAAAAAGCCAATCCAAATTTGCCTGTTGATTTTAAAGGGTAATATTTAAATCGCTGCCTTTCTTACACTGTTAATAGCACAAGCCACAAACCTGGTACACTTGGTCATCGGGTCACTGGGTTCAAATTCAGAAGAGGGGGTGGAGCCACAAACAGCCAATAAGATTTGTTTCATCTCAATGGGAAAATACAAATGATTGTTGCCAAGGACCCCAAAGCTCACAAACTTGGTCATTGAGTGTTTTTGTGTTAGGGTTAGAAAAAGTGGGCAGAGCCAACACCAGCCAAATATATATATATATATATATATATATATAGTCCCTCTCAAAAAATTAGCATATTGTGATAAAGTCCATTACTTTCTGTAATGTACATAGCAAGGAAATAAGCAGCGCTACTTAAAAACAGACTAGTGCCTACCTGCAAAAGAGTGCAAGCCCCACTTGTGGGGTCGAATACACACCGAGCATACACATGACCTGTCTACCACCAGAGGAGGATGTTGGTTTCCATTAACAGCTTGCATGCAACCTATTAAGTACTCGTCCCTCCCACTGCAAAGAAGTCAATCCTCCATGGGAGGGGCCTAACACTAACTAAATCCTAACCTATGTATATGCATAGCCTGGGTGCGGCTAATCAAATAAAATCAAATATTGAAAATTGCGCAAAAGGTGGATCAGCGCAACACCAGGCCGCCTTGCTATGTACTAATGTAATTCGTTTTTGGTCAGCTGCTCCCACTTAACAGCCATGCTTTTGGTGTATATGCAGAGCTTCTGTTTGGGTTCAAGGTGCGTTTGTAGTTCCTGGGGGGGCTCAGCGCATCTCTGATTGGAGGCCATTCGGAGGCGGCCTGGTGTTGCGCTGATCCACCTTTTGCGCAACTTTCTGTAATGTACTGATAAACATTAGACTTTCATATATTTTAGATTCATTACACACAACTGAAGTAGTTCAAGCCTTTTATTGTTTTAATATTGATGATTTTGGAATACAGCTCATGGAACCAAATTTCCTATCTCAAAGAATTAGCATATTTCATCCGACCAATAAAAGAAAAGTGTTTTAAAAACAAAAAAAGTCAACCTTCAAATAATTATGTTCAGTTAGCCTCCTTGCCGGTCTAAAAAATCCGGCAAGGAGGCAGCGCCGCACATTTTTTTAATTTTTTTTTTTTTAAATCATGTAGCGAGCCAAGGGCTCGCTACATGATAGCCGCTAAGCGGCGGCATCCCCCCACCCACTCCGATCGCCTTCGGCGATCAGAGTATGCAGGGAATCCCGTTGAGAACGGGATTTCCTGCAGGGCTTCCCCGGTCGCCATGGCGACGGGGCGGGATGACGTCACCGACGTCATGGACGTCGGGACGTCATAGGGAATCCCGATCCGCCCCTCAACGCTGCCTGGCACTGATTGGCCAGGCAGCGCAGGGCTCTGGGGCGGGGGGAGCGACTCGGCGCGGCGGATTGCGGCGGATCGGCGGCGAGCGGCGGCGATCGGAAGTTACAAGCAGCTAGCAAAGTGCTAGCTGCTTGTAACAAAAAAAAAAATTATGCAAATCGGCCCAGCGGGGCCTGAGATATCCTCCTGCGCAGGTTACCCCGAGCTGAGCTCGGGATAACCGGCAAGGAGGTTATGCACTCAATACTTGGTCGGGAATCCTTTTGCAGAAATGACTGCTTCAATGCGGCGTGGCATGGAGGCAATCAGCCTGTGGCACTGCTCAGGTGTTATGGAGGCCCAGGATGCTTTGATAGCGGCCTTAACCCTCCTGGCGGTCTGTTAGAAACCGCCAGGGTGCAGCGCAGCACTATTTTTTAATTTTTATTTTTTTTTTAAATCATGTAGCGAGCCCGCTGTACAACGGCATCCCCCCGCCCGCTTCGATCGCCTCCGGCGATCTTTGAGATTTCCTGAAGGGCTTCCCCGTCACCATGGCGACGGGGCGGGATGATGTCACCGACGTCATGGACGTCGTGACGTCTATGGGAGTCCCGATCCACCCCTCATCGCTGCCTGGCACTGATTGGCCAGGCAGCGCACGGGGTCTGGGGGGGAGCCGGAACGGCGCGGCGATTTTGCGCGGAGCGGCGGCGATCGGAATGCACACGCAGCTAGCTGTGTGTTGCAAAAAAAAAATGAGGCAAATCGGCCCAGCAGGGGCTGAGAAATCCTCCTGCGTGGCATAGCCCAAGCTCAGCTCGGGCTTACCACAAGGAAGGTTAAGCTCACCCAGAGTGTTGGGTTTTGCGTCTCTCAACATTCTCTTCACAATATCCCACAGATTCTCTATGGGGTTCAGGTCAGGAGAGTTGGCAGGCCAATTGAGCACAGTAATACCATGGTCAGTAAACCATGTACGGTACCAGTGGTTTTGGCACTGTGAGCAGGTGCCAGGCCATGCTGAAAAATGAAATCTTCATCTCCATAAAGCTTTTCAGCAGATGGAAGCATGAAGTGCTCCAAAAGAGCAGAGGTGCAACAGCAGTGCGTTGCGCCCCTCTTTGAGACGGGTCATCGCCCCCGGCCCATTCTGGAGAGTCAGGTGCAGGCTGTGGTGGAAATGATGGCAGAGCAGCAAGCCACCGTTTTCCAGCCAGGCCTCCAGCACCAGAGCCACCACCATCAGCACTCCGGTCCACAGCAGACCTCCACCACCGCTTGAGGCCATGGTCACGGTGACCCCATCGACCAGCCTGCCCTCACTGAGCTCGCTCTTCTCCCCAGACACAGACACTGTGAGCATGTACAGGGATGTTTTGGAGCAGTTTGAGGTGGACATGACGGGGCCATGCAAGGAGGAGGAGGAGGAGTTAGAGGTGCAGCAGTTTGTTGTTGGCGCTGAGGAGGAGGGGCGTGATGCAGGGGATGTTGGGGTAGAGGAGTTGGTTGAGGTGGGCTCACAGGAGATGTTTCGGGATGATGACATGATGGATCCTTCGTATGTGCCACCAGTACCACCAGAACAGTTGGTTGAAGGCAGCTCGTCATCGGAGGAGGCGTCTCTGGCGCAGAGGCCTGGAAGCAGCAAGGCAGCCAGCACAGGGCTTGGAAGGCAGGAGCCACAGCCTGCTGCTTCAGCCGCTACCACCACCCGCAGCAAACCGCCAACCAAACCAAAAAAGGCACAATCCTCCAAGGGCACCAAAAAACAGTTGCGGTGTCAGTCTCAGCAGAGGTCGCGATCTCCTCAAGTTGAGTACCTCGTGCCTGCAGACCCACTTACAGAGCAGACATTTTGAGGACTTTAGTGAGTTGGAGAAGCTGATGCAAAGTGACGCAGGCAGTGGTCAGAGCCAGACAGCCACTGCACAGATTTCAGCAGCAGCAGCAGCATCCGACCCTCCTGCTAGGGATGATCGGAAAGAGCAAATTCCGTTCCGCCGGAAATCGCGGATTCCGTCACCGTTAAATTCCGCTGGATCTTTACGGAATTCCGCCGGAAAAATTAAAATAATCGCAAAAGCAACCTTATTTATCCTATATAACAACAATAACAATAATATTTATATAGCGCTTTTCTCCCTGGGGACTCAAAGCGCTGTGACCCTGCATTATGCAGTCTCAAAGGCTAGGGAAAAGAGGTGAGTTTTTAGCCTTTTTTAAAGCTGTCCAGAGAGGGAGCCTCTCGTACTGATTGTGGAAGTGAGTTCCATAGAGTAGGGGCTGCGTAGGAAAAGGCCCGAGCACCAAATGTTAAGTGTATCCTGGGAATAATCAGCTTCATCTTGTTGGCAGAGCGGAGGGTGCGTGGAGGGGCATAAAGTTCCAATGGGTCCCATGTGGTGTAGAGCCTTGAATGTCAGCAGGCAGATCTTAAAATTGATTCTCCATTTTACTGGCAGCCAGTGAAGAGTTTGCAGTACTGGGGTGATGTGTGAGCTGCGGGGGGCATTGGCTAGGAGTCTGGCTGCAGCATTCTGTACTAGCTGTAAGGAGCGCAGAACCTTTTCTGTAGATTCGATGAACAGGGCGTTGCAGTAGTCTAGGCGGGAGGATACAAATGCGTGAACCAGGGCAGGTAGGTCTTCAGCTGGGATAAGGTGTTTGATTTTCGCTATATTTCTTAGATGGAAGAAGGAAGACTTGACGACAGCTGATATCTGCTGTTTGAGTTTTAGATTTCTATCCAGGATCACCCCAAGGTTTCGCAGGAGTCTTTATACTGTACAGTATCTCCCCCAATTGCTAGTTTGAGGTGGTGAGCGTTTTGAACTTTATCGATCATGTGTGGACCACCTACCACCAACACCTCTGTTTTGTCAGAGTTCAGCCTCAGCCAGCTGGTGTTCATCCAATTTTGTAAATCCACTAGACACGCATTTATGGATGCTGATGGGTCTTGGGTGCCAGGCTTGAAGGACAGATACAGTTGTGTGTCATCTGCATAACAATGGTATCCCAGGCCATAGTTCTGGATTATTTTGCCCAGTGGGAGCATGTAGACTGCAAAGAGTAATGGTGATAGTACAGAACCCTGTGGAACTCCATATGGAAGTGGCACTGGATTAGAGTAGTGTGTGCCCAGACATACTTGCTGTGTCCTGCCAGATAGGAAGGTCTGAAACCAGCTAAGAACAGTACCCCTTAGGCCACAGTAATTCTTCAGTCGCTGGATTAGTATTTCATGATCCACAGTATCAAATGCTGCAGACAAGTCAAGAAGAATCAGAATTGAGCAATCACCCTTGTCCCTTGCAGTAAGTAGATCATTATATGGTAGCCCATAGACCCTATTAAACTGTTCCCTTAGTCCTTTTTCTCCTTCCCTTTCTCCCCTCCTCCCGGAGGGAGGAGGGTCTCGTCTTCCAGGGAATTATAGTATTTGAAAAGCTAGCTTACTTACCTTGGCCAGGAATTGAACCCAGGTCTGAGTGCTTGGTAGGTAGCTCTCTTCACCGCTATACCACCACCAACACTACATGCTGAAGCCAGCCTAGCATGTACCATTATGATATATCCAAGAGAAAAATGAGCTTGCTTAAGGATTTGTAGCATGTCCAAAGCCAACTCACATTGGCCGGGAATAGAACCCAGGCCTACCGCTCTTTAGGCTGCTATCCTAACCATTATACCACCAACACAACACACTACAATGCTGCATGCTGAAGCCAGCCTAGCATGTACCATTATGATATAACCAAGAGAAAAATTAGCTTGCTTAAGGATTTGTAGCATGTCAAAAGCCAACTCACATTGGCCAGGAATAGAACCCAGGCCTACCACTCTGTAGGCTGCTATCCTAACCATTATACCACCAACACCACACACTACAATGCTACATGCTGAAGCCAGCCTAGCATGTACCATTATGATATATCCAAGAGAAAAATTAGCTTGCTTAAGGATTTGTAGCATGTCAAAGTCCAACTCACATTGGCTGGGAATCCAACCCAGGTCTAGTGCCCAGTAGGCTGCTATCCTAACCATTATACCACCAACACTACATGCTGAAACTTGGAGCAGACTTACTGTCTGTCTGTCTGTCTGTCTGTCTGTCTGTCTGTCTGTCTGTCTGTCTGTCTGTCTGTCTGTCTGTCTGTCTCTCTCTCTCTCTCTCTCTCTCGTACATGCTAGGCTGGCTTCAGCATTCCTGGCCAATGTGAGTTGGCTTTCGCCATGCTACAAATCCTTGCTTCCATGCACTCAGACTTGGGTTCAATTCCCGGCCAAGGTATGTAAGCTGGCTTTTGAAATACTACAGTTCCCAGGAAATACCTGTTATTAGGCAGAAATCAGTTTGGTGGGGAAACAAATTTAAATTCCGCGGAATTAAACATTTTCCATGGAATTCTGTTTTAGCCCTATAGCAATTCCGTTCCGTCATATCGGAACTGGAATCATCAAATTCCGGCCGGAATTGCGGAATTTATAATTCCGTGGAATCCAGCGACCATCCCTACCACCTGCCCATCCAGCAACAGCAAGAGCACAGCAGCAGCAGCAGCAACTCACTGCCCCCCCCCCCCCCCTGCCAGTCCTCAGTGGCCTCATCAGCTCCCTCCACAGTGGCCTCCTCATCCTCCCTTGCAGGCAAACGCCGCCAGACCCTGCTCAGCGAGTCATTCCCCGGTGTGACCAAGGTGCTGCCTCCCACCCACAGGAGCATCCGGGTGCTGAACGGGTTGCTTGCCCGGCCATGTGCTCCCAGCTCCTGCCATATTACTTCGTGCAGGAGGGGAGTGACATGAGAGCGCTGCTGCAGTTTGGGATCCTGGAGTGGCAAGTCAGCTACTTCTCCCGCAGGGCGATCCCAGCACTGCACCGCTTTGCCATGGTGAACGTGGGACGCGTGCTCGATCATGCCGTGAGTGCGCGGATCCACATAACCATGGATTCATGGAGCAGCCGTTTTGGGACAGACCGCTATTTGTCCTTTACGACCCACTGGGTCAGCCTGGTGGAAAGCCGGAGCGAGGAACCAGCAGGTCCACCCTCGGGCGCATCAGCGGCAGCAGTGGCACCAGTCGCCCAGTATGTGGTGCCACCGCGCGGGATCAGGGGAGAAGCAGCAGCTCCCGCCGCCAAGCGATCCCGTCTGAACAGCAGCGTGAAGGCCCGCCACTGGCAAGCGCTGCTGGAGATGAGAAGCCTGGGGAAAAACAGCTTGATGGCAGCCAACGTGCTCCGTTACCTCAGGGAGCAGGAGAAGACGTGGCTGACCCACAAAAGGCCTCACAGTCGGATTGGTGGTGTCCGACAATGCCGCCAACCTGCTGGCTGCCATCAGCAGGGGACACATATCCCACATCCCCTGCTTGGCCCACGTCCTGAAGTTCCTGCGCACCTACCAGAGGATGGAGGAGCTGTTGGAAGCGGGGCGGAAAATTGTGCGCACTTTCTGCCGCTCAGCTGCTGTTGCATCAAAGCTGGCAGAGATCAAGCAGCGCGAGGGCCTGCCACCACACCGCCTTGTCATCGATGTGCCGACTCGCTGGAACTCCACCCTGGCGATGTTGGAGCGGCTGGTTGAGCAGAGGAGGGCTGTCCAACACTACATCTATGATGCCACTGTCGCCGGCAGCACCACCAAACTCCAGCTACTCACCAACGCACAGTGGGGGCAGATGCAGCAGGTCTGCTTGGTGTTGGCTCCCTTCCTGCAGGGAACCAACCTGGTGAGCGAAGAATGGGCATCCCTCTGCCAGTGGGTGCCCTTTGTTTGTCTGCTGGACAGGGCACTTGGCGATTTGGTGGATTTGGGAGAGGAGGCCCTGAACCAGCTGGAACAGCAGCCACCTGCGCAGTCCATTGCTGCGCAGGTATTTGAGTCCCTGGAGGAGGATGAGGAGGAGGAGTTGGAGGTGCTGGACGTTGCTGCTGAGGGGGAACAGCGGAGCACAGCAGCAGTGGTGCGAGGGTGGAGAGAGGAGGAAGAGGCTAAGGGGCCAGAGGAGGAAGAGGAGGAGGAGGAGGAGGACCCAGATGTCTCTGTTGGACGGACCACCCTGCTCCTCATGGCAGCGCACATGCTGCGCTGCCTGCACACAGACTCCAGGGTCAAGCAGATGCAAGCGAGGGAGGACGCCTGCATCAGCATGATCCTGGACCCACGGCTGAGGGGGAGGTGGGATCAGTTGCTGCCTGCTAGACACAGTGACCAGCAAACAAGGGAGTTGCAGGAGATCCTTGTTCGGCGATTGGAGGAAGCCTTCCCCCAGCCTTCTACTCCCTCTGTCCCTGTCCGGCCAGCAGCAGCGTCAGGTGCCCAGGAGACCTGCTGTCATTGATGCAGGCATTCTACATGACGGTAGAGCAGCCGAGAGAGGAGGTGCATGCAGCAGCCACCTTCTCTCAAAGTCACAGCCAGCGCATGACCCGGATGGTGGCTGACTACATGCGGTCCTTCAGTGGGCTTGACACCGGCAGCGCGGAGCCTGTGGACCCCATGGAGTACTGGGTGGAGTGCTTGCACATCTGGAGTGAGCTGGCGCAGTATGCCCTGGAAGTATTGTCTTTCCCCCCTTCCAGCGTGCTGTCCGAGAGGTGCTTCAGTGCGGCCGGTGGCGTGGTCACCGAGAAGGGCTCTCGTCTGTCCCCAGAGGGCGTGGACAGGCTCACATTCCTTAAGATAAACCAGGCCTGGATTGAAGGCACATTCCAGACACCTGTTGTCGGCGAGAGGAGGACATGAGGTGCCTGGGAATTATTCTTTGACATCAACCTTCAGTCCCTGGGTCCTGATAATTTGGCCTGGTTTTTCTTTAGTTGCTGTGGTACTAACGCCAGGTACCATGGCTAGTGACATGCCTGCTGCTGCCACACGTCACTCCTCCTCCTGCTGCTGCTGTATTTATTTATTTATGAATTTATTTATGTATTTATTGTATTTATATTACGCCGCGCTGATTTTCATCCTCCTGCTGTCTGTGTTCCCACCGCCAGGGTCCACAGAATTATGCGCTGCTGCCATGCGCCACTAGCTATTACGCCACTACAATAGCTGTATACTGTTGTAAAAAAAAATAAAAAAATTCTGAGGTGTCTGGGTTGAAAACTGTGCTGTCCCAGTTGTGCATTGGACACAATGTGGGCTCCACGACTGCTGTCCGGAATCTCCTCATCTTGGTGTCTTTATTTGCAGCCGTGGTATCAACGCTAAGTACCATGGCCCCGTTACATTGCCTGCTGCCATTCGCCACTCCTCCTCCTTCTGATGTATTTATCCTCCTGCTGTCTGTGTTTCCACCGCCAGGGTCCACAGAATTATGCGCTGCTGTCATGCGCCACTAGCTATTACGCCACTACAATAGCTGTATACTGTTGTAAAAAAAAAAAACAATTCTGAGGTGTCTGGGTTGAAAACTGTGCTGTCCCAGTTGTGCATTGGACACAATGGCCTCAATTCACAAAGCTTAATTCCTGTCTTTAATAACTCTTCTGAGCTGTTTTACAGTTATCACCATGGTGATATAATTGTGATAACTGTAAAACAGCTCAGAAGAGTTATTAAAGACAGGAGTTAAGCTTAGTGAATTGAGGCCAATGTGGGCTTCACGACTGCTGTCCGGAACCTCCTCCTGATCTTGCTGTTTATTTACAGCTGTGGTACCAATGCTAAGTACCATGGCCCCGTTACATTGCCTGCTGCCACACGTCACTCCTCCTCCTCCTGCTGCTGCTGCTGTATTTATCCTCCTGCTGTCTGTGTTCCCACCGCCAGGGTCCACAGAATTATGCACTGCTGCCATGTGCCACTAGCTATTACGCCACTACAATAGCTGTATAAAATTCTGAGGTGTCTGGGTTGAAAACTGTGCTGTCCCAGTTGTGCATTGGACACAATGTGGGCTCCACGACTGCTGTCCGGAACCTCCTGATCTTGGTGTCTTTATTTACAGCCGTGGTACCAATGCGCTAAGTACCATGGCCCCATTACATTGCCTGCTGCCACATGTCACTCCTCCTCCTGCTGCTGCTGCTGTATTTATCATCCTGCTGTCTGTGTTCCTACCGCCAGGGTCCACAGAATACATTGCCTGCTGCCATACGTCACTTTTTTTGTGTTTTTTTTTATTACACCTATTTAAATGTGATCTCCCTTTTAAAACAAAACGCATCCGAATTCGCAATTTTTTTACCAAATTTTGTTACCGACCCCGAACCGAATTCGAATCCGAACCGAATTTAGGCGATCGCATCCGAATCCGAATTTTTCCCTGACCCGAATTCGAATGTACCCGAATCGAATTTTGGTGCATTCGAGCATGTCTGCCTGTGTATATATATATATATATATATATATATATATATATATATATATATATATATATATATATATATATATGTATGTACATATACACACACATACATACGGTTGTATGTATGTGTGTATATGTGTGTGCGTGTATGTATGTGTGTATGCAAGTATGTGCCGTGATCACTCAAATGCCTTTACCGACTGATTTGAACAAAACTTGGTGTACATACAGCCAATCAGATTTCACCCATTCATGTACCGTATATACTCGCAAGCAAGCCGACCCGCATGTAAGCCGACCCCCCCACTTTTACCCCAAAAAACAGGAAAAAATGATTGACCCTCATAGAAGCCGGGGGTAGGAAACGCTGGCCGCGTGATCCCCCCAGTATGTCCCAGTATAGCTAGTATAGTGCCCAATATAGGTAGGTAGTGCTCAGTATAGCTAGTAAAATGCCCCAGTATAGCTAGTATAGTGCTCAGTATAGCTAGTATAGTGCTCAGTATAGTGCTCAGTATAGCTAGTATAGTGCTCAGTATAGCTAGTGACGTGCCCCAGTTTAGCTAGTATAGTGCTCAGTATAGCCAGTATAGTGCTCAGTATAGCTAGTATAGTGCCCCAGTTTAGCTAGTATAGTGCCCCATTATAGCTAGTATAGTGCCCCATTATAGCTAGTATAGTGCCCCATTATAGCTTGTATAGTGCCCCATTATAGCTAGTATAGTGCCCCAGTATAGCCAGTATAGTGCCCCAGTATAGCTTGTATAGTGCCCCAGTATAGCTTGTATAGTGCCCCATATAGCTAGCATAGTGCCCCAGTATGGGTGGGTAGGTGGGTGGGTAGGTGCTGTCCCTCCCCGCTCCCCCCGCGGCTGCCGCTGCTATTACCTTAGGCGGCGCCGCTTCCACTATCCCCGTCCTCCTCCGGTAACTATTTAATTCACAGCAGCGCGCCCCTCGCTGCTGTGATGACGCAGGAAACCATAGAGAGCGGTTCCCATAGTAACGGCCGCTCTCTATGGTTTCCTCCGTCATCACAGCAGCGGGGGGCGCGCTGCTGTGAATTAGTTACCGGAGGAGGACGGGGATAGTGGAAGCGGCGCCGCCTAAGGTAATAGCAGCGGCGGCCGCGGGGGGAGCGGGGAGGGACAGCACCTAACCGCCCACCCACCGACCCATGACTCGCAAGGAAGCCGACCCCCCAACTTTTGGCCCACTTTTGGGGGGTCAAAAATTTGGCTTGCTTGCGAGTATATACGGTAAATGGAAAAAATGTAAAAGGCTGCCATTCTCACAGTAATCAAGCCAGAGTCCCCACACTTGGCACAGTTGGTCGCTTGGTGACCGAGGTTACAAATCCAGGAAAAGTGGAATAAAATTTCAGCCATTCTACGTAAACTGCAGCCATTCTAAAGCTGGCCACTAACTATCCATTCTTTTTCATCCAATCTTACCATTTCTATGTAACATAAGGTAACTGCTTAAATTATCCATTCAGTACATTTACTCAGTTTACCTTTATACTACATAGATTTGGTAAGATTGGATGAAAAAGATTGGATCATTAGTGGCCACCCTTACATTATAAATTGCACAGGTCTCAAACTTGGCACACTTGGTCACTGGGTGACTGGGATTAGTATTCAGGAAAGTGGCTGCAGCCTTCAACAGTCAATCAAAATTCACCTATTGATTTTCAAGGGGAATATTTAAACTGCTGCTATTCTTACACTTTTAAAGGCAGAGGCTTCAAACTTGCTACAGTCGGTCATGGGGTGACTGGGGTCCAAATTCACTAAAGGGGGTGGAGCCACAAACAGCCAATCAGATTTATTTGCTGGATAAACTGCTTCCATTCACACATTTTTGATGCCAGGAACCTGAAAGCTCACAAACTTGGTCATTGAGTGACTGTGTGTCAAGGTTACAAAAAGTGGGTGGAGCCAAATACAAATTTTACTGGGAAAATATAAACTGCAGCCATTCTTACACTGTTTATGGCAGGGATCTCACACTTTGCACAGTTGGTCACTGGGTGACTGGGATTAATATTCAGGAAAGTGGGTGGAGCTTACAACAGCCAATCAATATTCACCTGTTGATTTTTAAGGGGAATATTTACCATTCTTACACTGTTAATGGCAGAGGCCTCAAATCTGGTGCAGTCAGTCATTGGGTGGCTTGGGTTCAGATTCTGAAAAGGGGGTGGGTAAAAAAACATCCAGATTTGTTTTATTTCAATGGGAAAATGCAAATTATTGATGCCAAGGACCCCACAGCTCATAAACTTGGTCATTGAGTGACTGTTTGTCAATGTTAGAAACAGTGGGTGGAGCCAAAAACATCCAGCTTTTTACATGGGAAAATATAAACTGCAGCCATTTTTACAATTTTAATGACAGGATTCTCAAACTTGACACAGTTGGCCACTGGGTGACTGGAATTAACATTCAGAACAGTGGGTGGAGCCTACAACAGCCAATCAAAATGCACCTATTTATTTTCAAGGTTAATCTTTAAACTGCTGCCATTCCGACACTGTTGATGACAGAGGCTGCAAACCTGCTACAGTCAGTCATTAAGTGACTGTTGTTCAAATTCACTAAAGGGGGCGGAGCAACAATGGCCAATCAGATCTCTTTTCTGGATAAACTGCTTCCATTCACACAATTTTGATGCCAGGAACCTGAAAGCTTACAAACTTCATTGAGTGTAAAATCAAACAAATTAAAAAGTATGCACTTAGGACATAAAGTTTACACTTGGTGGTTTGCGCTATAAAAGTAGTGTGAATACAGTAGAAACAATTAAAATATATATAGAACGCGCTGTATGTCTCATAGATAAAGGAGTAAACAGTCTCACAATAAGTTGCCAATATTGTCCTCGGACAGGCTCCACAAAGTTCACTGTTTTTCAAAACTTGTCTCCTTAATCCAGGGCAATCACCTCAACATGTAAAAAATAGTAAAAGAAAAACATATAGCGTAATACTGTAGTCACACAGTTGCTCCGTCACCAGAACGCTTCCAAACTGTAACGATCGGTGTCAGCCAGAACAGATTTTCTGATTATTGGTGATCTGCAGTATCACCAATAATACAGATGTTATACCTGATTATGTAGTGATCTGCGGTATCACCAATAATACAGATGTTATACCTGATTATGTAGTGATCTGCAGAATCACCAATAATACAGATGTTATACCTGATTATGTAGTGATCTGCAGAATCACCAATAATACAGATGTTATACCTGATTATGTGGTGATGTATAGCAAGACACACAGGATACAAAGATGTAAGATGGTGTTTGGTGCAACAGTAAATATAGATGGAGATACCCACTGTCCAGAGGAGCTGGTGAAGTGGGTATCTCTAATCAACACAGTAATCAGTATTCCAGCAAGCTGGAGACTCAGAGGAGTAATGATAGGTTCACCCGAGGAGCGGGTGATGCACAGTAAGACAATGTAGCGAGATCACTCGAGGAGCGAGTGATTCAGACAGTACTGCAACAGATGATCCCCTGAGGGGCAGGAGACGCAGACAGCATATAATGATAGCTAGTCACCTGAGGAGCAGGTGATTAAGACTGTACTGCAGCTATCAACCTGAGGAGCAGGTGATTCAGACTATACTGCAGCTATCCACCCAAGGAGCAGGTGATTCAGACTATACTGCAGCTATCAACCTGAGGAGCAGGTGATTACTAAACTGAGAACCCCTCACCAGGAGTAGCTCCCTGGTCAGGGTAGAAGAGTCAGACAAGCAGGTTCGGCAACACACGGACAGATACGGTACAAAGGCGGAAGACAGAATCAGAGTGAGGGATAGCCAAGTCGGCAACTGGATCAGATAGGCAAAGGCACAGAATCACAAGACAGAAGAGTAGTCAAGGCTAGCAGAGGGTCATAACAAATAATACAATTTTATTAGTACTTTAAGCTATCAACAGAATCTGTCTAAGTGTGGATCCCCAGCTCCTGCTGGTTCTAGGCACACTTTCGGATCTGACTAAGGGTCTGAGTGCTAACACGTAGCATATGCAACAGCAGACGAGGAACAACTGACAGGCCTGTTCTATATATACTGGGAGCGCTCCTAAGCACCGCCCCAGTCACTCAGCCAATCAGGATCAGTGCTGGAGTCAGCTGACCGGCTGATCAGTTGACTCCCCTTCTGCTTGCATAAAGATCCTGTCTGTGCGCGCGTGCGTAGACCTCAGTCTATGTGCGACTGAAGGAGCAGGCAAAGTTCCACCATGCGACCATGCGGCGAAAGCCGCTGGCTGAGACGCAGAGACAGCTGCCATGCCACTCGGCGCTGCGGCGGCTTCCTCCTCATTCCCCACAATCCCAGGAATATTTCCATCATGTATCCGCGCGGCTGAAACCGCCGGCTGAGACGCGGAGATAGCCGCCATGCCACTCTCTGATGCGGCGGCATCTCCGCAATCCCTTACACAAACAGTGCAAAATTTAAAGGATCACCTTCCAACACCAGTGCTAAGACAACCCCCCCACCCCCATGTGCCCGCACTCACCCCAAAAATCTTCCCAGATCTCCGGAGGTGGAATTGATCGTATATGGGGGCAAACAGCCAGATTCCTCTTAAAGCAGAGAGGAGGTTCTGAGTTCAGGTCCACTTTAATCATTGAAAACCATGTAACAATCTGCACCTTATTTGTCATGTAACCAAGAAATACTTTTTTTTAAATTTTAGGTGGAACAATGGCATCTGCAGATGTGACTGCTGAGCTCCGCTGCTCCATCTGTATGGAGATCTATAGAGATCCTGTGACCTTGCCGTGTGGCCACAACTTCTGCCGGGGCTGCATCACACAAGCCTGGGACCATCAGACGCATCTGAAGGAATATAAATGTCCTGAATGTCAGAAGATATACAGGAAGAGGCCTGAGCTGGTGAGGAACACAACATTACATAATATCTGTGAGGCATTT
Source organism: Hyperolius riggenbachi (assembly GCF_040937935.1). NCBI lineage: Eukaryota > Metazoa > Chordata > Amphibia > Anura > Hyperoliidae > Hyperolius > Hyperolius riggenbachi. The sequence goes on from NC_090654.1 coordinate 11,327,883, forward strand.
CATGCTACAGAGACAGATCAGGAGCAGACCGGGGTCTTCTGTAATTACTGTGACTTTCCTGTTCCTGCTACTAAATCCTGTCTGCAGTGTGAGACCTCCTTGTGTGATCATCACCTGAGGAAACATGACAGGTCAGGGGGACACACTTTACTGCCTCCCACCACTGACCTGGGGAAGAGGAAATGCTCCGTCCATAAGAAGATCCTGGAGTATTACTGCACTGAGGATGCTGCCTGTGTCTGTGTGTCCTGCTATGTGATTGGGGGACATGTAGGGCATAAGATGCTGTCACTGGTGGAGGCTTCTGAGGAGAAGAAGAAGAAGCTGAGAAATTATCTGCAGAAACTGATGGCAGAGAAAGAGAAGGCTGAGAAAAGAGTCCAGAGTCTGGAGGAACACAGGAGAAAAGCACAACCAAAGGCAGATGGTGAAGAAAACAGAGAAAATGCCCTGTTTAGAGACCTCAGGGGATGGCAGGTAGAATCCTATGATGTCAACAGGAAACTGGAGATAAAGAAGGAGGAGCTGTCCAAGAAGATATGTCACATTGAGGAGTTGTGTAATATGACTGATCCACTGACTGTCTTACAGGAATCACACACAGGTGACTTGTGTGACATGGGGGATGGAGAGAGTGACATCACCAGGCGGGCACAATACTATGATGATGCCATGAAACGGCAGGAGATAAAGAAGGAGGAGCTGTCCAGGAAGATGTGTTCCATTGAGGAGGAATGTAACATGCCTGATCCATTATCTGTTTTACTGGATGTGACAGGTGACATAGAAGCGGTATATGAGGACAGATATGATAATCTGCGTCATTATGGAGGGGATCTGGGTGTGATAGATGACATGGAAGAGTACTGACATGATAAGCAGCCCCATGATAGAGGGGACCTGGATGTGACAGGTGACATGGAAGGGGTATATGAGGACAGACATGATGAGCAGCTCCATGATGGAGGGGATCTGGATGTGGCCAGCATCTCACACACATTACACACAGGACTGGCTGATATCATGTCTGGGGTAACTGGGGGGATCTCTGTACAGCCTGCAGACATATTACTGGATGTAACTGCTTGTAATTATCTACATATATCAGATGACAGGAGAACTGTATCCCGGTCAGATATATGGCAGAACCGCCCAGACACACCAGAGAGATTTCAGCTCAGGTGTTGAGCAGCCAGATTATCCTCAGAGTGACATTACTGGGAAGTTGAGGGATCAGTATGCTGGAGAGTCGAGAAGTGTTACCCCAATAAAGCCAGGAGGGGAGAGCAGTCACTGATTGGATGGAATAACAAGTCCTGGGGTTTGGACAGGAAGTATAATCTGTACTTAGTGATACATGACAGTGAACAGATCCAGTTACCATATAAGATCCCCAGTGATAGAGTCAGGATATATCTGGATTATGAGGCTGGGCAGATCTCCTTTTATGCCCTGTGTGACCCCATCAGACACCTCCACACCGTCACTGCCACCTTCACTGAGCCCTTCACTGATTGTTAAAGAGAATCTGTATTGTTAAAATCGCACAAAAGTAAACATACCAGTGCGTTAGGGGACATCTCCTATTACCTTCTGTCACAATTTCACCGCTCCTCGCCGCATTAAAAGTGGTTAAAAACAGTTTTTAAAAGTTTGTTTATAAACAAACAAAATGGCCACCAAAACAGGAAGTAGATTGATGTACAGTATGTCCACACATAGAAAATACATCCATACACAAGCAGGCTGTATACAGCATTCCTTTTGAATCTCAAGAGATCATTTGTGTGTTTCTTTCCCCCTGCAGCTATCTTCCACTGAAGTGTCAGGCTATTTCTTCCTGCAGAGTGCAGACAGCTGTGCCTGTATGTAATTCCTCATTATGTGAAAGCCCAGCCAGCTCAGAGGAGGATTTATCCAGCTTGTAAAAGATAATAGAACAGAGAGAAGCTGCACTAATCTAAATATCACACAGGCAGTGTGCAGAGAGGGGCCTGGATGGGGGAGTTCATAGCAGAACCACAACACTGAAGAACTTGGCAGCCTTCCAGACACAGGCCTGACAAGTCTGACAAGAGAGAGATAAGTTGATTTATTACAGAGATGGTGATAGTAGAGCGTGCTGCAGTAAGCCAGAACACATTAGAATAGCTTTTGGAACTTGTAGGATGATAAAAAACAGGATGCAATTTTTGTTACGGAGTCTCTTTAAGTGTATATAAAGGTTGTATAAAGATATCTGGGGGGAGTCGGGGGGGGGGGGGGGGGGTGTAAGAGCTCTGCCCACTGGTGACATCACAGGGAAAGGATTGTGATTGGCTCCTTGTCCTACCAGTAATTACTAGCTGTCTGTGATTTCCTGGTTTCTGTGCTGAATAATTATATCCTGAAATCCTCATTTATTGTCACATTGTTATAATTGTATTAACATATCTTTAACTGATGAAAATCCCGGCTGTTTTTCTTTCTGTTATTAGTGAGTTGCCTGTAATGAAAGAATTGAACTTATTTGATTTTGATTGTGTTATCAAAAATGATAAAACAGGAATCATTGTTTGTGAATATGTTATCTATTCAGTGTGTCCTACAGATGATGCTTCAGACATCCTATTAGGTTTATAGAGCCTTATTTAATAGTTGTAGTTCTGCAATGGGATTACACTGCACAGCAGACTGACTTACGCAGGAGCAACACAGCCCCACCCTCTCCTACAATGTGCAGGACTTTAGCCACCTTTAGTCACTGTTAGGAAGGGTGCCTTGTGGCATGACAGTGCTGGACTTTATTATTAGAGAACCCTCCTGCTCTGCACACTGACCAATAAGAAGATGGCCGCGCCCCCTGATCAGAGTGTGACATGTATCCTCCAGGAGGGACACACACAGAGGCATCCTTCCTTAGATAACTCCTCAGTCATTTGTTTCTCACTGATAGTTATTAATTTTTATTCTTTGTATGCTTCTCCACCTGAAAGCCGGCTGTTATATACATCTGGTGTCAGCAGAACAATAACTTCATAAACATCAAGAAACAGTTAACAAAAAATCTTAGAATTTAAAAAATCTTAGAATAATAAAAGCTGTTAATTTTTGATAGAAACAAAGAGAGAGAGAGATCCCCCCCCCCCTCCGTCCCTTCCTTCCCTGCCTCTGTAAGCTGATTGGAGGGAAGGGACGTGGGTGGGAGGCGCGATATGGAGGAGGTGGGGGAGCGGCGGTGACAGGCAGCACAAAGGTAAACAGCCAGCTAGCGACAAGCTGCGTGTCGCTAGCACGGCATTTTTTTCTGGGGGGCAGCAGAGTGCAGGGGAGGCCTGGGGGGGGGGGGGGGGGCACAGTAGAGACACAGAGCCTGGTGATAGTATGCATAACTGGCCTCTGTGTCCTGATATCATTCTTAAAACCCACCTCAGGTTCTCTTTAAAATTCAATAGTAATCAGCACAATTTCAATGTAAATAGACGTAATTTTGCATCGAAATTCACATTTACAATGTAACATCGTAAGGCGACATTTCTGGAAAATCGTAATTCATTTTACCTGTAATTGTAACCAATCATAATTTCACTAAATTTTTGTATAATTTTGTGGCGACTTTAGCAGTTAATAGCAAACATGCTATTGCCACCAAAATAGTGGGTACAAGTAAACAAAAAGACATTTTTCAAAAAGACCTTGTAGTTTTGGAGAAAATTAAATTTAAAAATGCAAAGGAAAAATAGTTTTTAAACTGTCATTTTTCTGAGTTTAAAAACTATTTTTCCTTTGCATTTTTAAAATCAATTTTCTCAAAAACTAAAAAAAACTACAAGAATTATTTTTTGACTTGTACCCACTTTTTTCCTTAACAATGTGGCAATTTTGGTGGCAATAGCATATATGGGGGCCTTGCTATTCACCAGTAAGGTCAGCATGAAATTAAGTGAGAATTACACAATATTACAAATGATTGTACAAAATCAATTGAATTTAAAAATTGTAATTGCATATTATTATAATTATTATTGATTGATAAAGTGCCAGCATATTCCGTGGTGCTGTACAAAGTAAGAAACAAGCATGGGGATCAAAATAATACAGACAATGCTATACACCAATACACGAAATACAGGGTTAGTGCAAAATACAGAAATGGTAATTACAGTGACAACATTAATATGAATAAATGTGTAACAAAATCCAAGACACGATAGGTCGAGAGAAGCCTGTCCTTGCGAGCTTACAATCTACAGTTACAAAAATGTACAAACATTTTTTACGAAATTGTAATTAGCTGTTGCTACACTTTAGGACGAGAGCAATTTTCACATATCAGAGCTTCTCCCATTAATTTGCCAATAACTTTATTACTACTTATCACAACTAAATGATCTATACGTATATTTTTTTTTTTTAGGATTTTAGTGTGTGAAAATTTTGTTTAGCAATTACCTTATTATCTATGTATTTTAAAGGGGAAAAAAGGGAAAAAAAAATTGAAAAAACACACTATTTCACCATTTACATCCATTATAGCTTTACAATAAACAGTGCTAACTATAAGTTAAACCCACAGATTTTATTTGTGTATCTGTCCTGGTTATTACAACATTTAGATTATGTTCCTAGCACAATGTATGGTGACAATATTGTATTTGAAAATAAAGGTGTATTTTTTCTGTTTTGTGTTCTTTGCTTTCTCATTGCACACTATCGATGATTGTGAGACCTTATTTGCAAAAATAATAGTAATATACCCTCATAGCATACATATTTAAAAAGCCCAGTTCCTGAGGTAACAATACATTTTTTTTCTCTTATATTCTGTCACTTTGTTTTCGTTTTACAGCTCTTTTATTTTGGTACATAATATGCAAAAATGTAACTGCTTTTGATTCAGTTTGTGATTAAAAAGAATATACAAGACATGGTCCTCACCCCTAAAACTCTCTAAACTCTATTCTACAACTTATCAGGGTTAAAATGTTACCACATGTCTCTTGTAGTTTTTCTAAGACTTTCCCAAGTTTGATCATAATATTGAAAATTACTTTTTTATGTTGATTTGAGTTTGTCCCTACCCTTTTTTTATGTGATGTGGGTCCAAGCATGAAGACACACCAAAATGTATTCTACAACTCATCACAATTAAAATGATACCACATGTGTCTCATGTAGTAACAAACTGGTGGTGCACTCTCCACAACTATACTGGCTTAAAGGGGACTACAGCGAAAAACTGTAAAATTTAAAATATGTGCAAACATATACAAGTAAGAAGTATATTTTTTTCCAGAGAAAAATGAGCCATAAATTACTTTTCTCCTATGTTGCTATCACTTACAGTAGATAATAGAAATCTGACAGAAGTGACAGGTTTTGGGCTAGTCCATCTCTCCATGGGGGATTCTCCGGGATATGGAAAGGTGGGGGAAAGACTGCGCATCCCTAAACACATGTTGCAATTGAATGGTTAATCGCACAGGCATACACCGCCTCTGCCAGACTGAAAAATGCATGCCCTGCATCCAAGACAAGTGCTAACATTTATTAAACTAGGAGGAACTTTAGCTTCCAATATGGTTTGCATGCAAAGTATATTATACTAGACACTTGTGCCACGGTGAGGCAAACCTCCGGGCAAGTGACCTAACCTAAATTTAAAACCTCGGGAGCAGCTAAGCAAAGAAAATGTGTAACTTACATTTGGTTGAACAGCGAGGAGAACGCCAGCGCATACCACCAAGGCTGCATCTGAAATGACCACCAGCTCAGTGTGCAGCACCTCCTCGATTCTCAGGGATATATTTATTTTCAAAAGCACTTAGTGAATGGTAGTTGGCTGTCCAACTGCCAAAAAACTCTGTAGGGAGCAGGGAATCTGGCCAGCATCATTGTTTAAACCCTTTTTCAGGAATCTAAATATATGAAATCGGATGTATGTGCATGCGTGTGTGTGTGTGTGTGTGTGTGTATGTGCCGCGATCACGCGAAAACGGCTTGACCGATTTGAAAGAAACTTGGTATACAGATCCCTTACTACCTGGGATGATATGTTCTGGGGGTCTCGCGTCCCCCTGCACACCTGGGCGGAGCTACAAACAGCAAATCAGATTCCACCCATTAATGCCAATGAAAAAAATGTAAAAGGCTGCCATTCTCACAGTAATCAAGCCAGAGTCCGCACACTTGGCACAGTTGGTCACTTGGTGACCGAGGTTACAAATCCAGGAAAAGTGGGCGGAGCATAAAACAGCCAATCAAAATTCAGCCATTCATTTTAAATGGGGAAATGTAAACTGCAGCCATTCTTAGACTATTAATCGCAGGGTTCTCAAACTTGGCACACTTAGTCACTGGGTGAATGCGATTAAGAGAAAAGAAAGTGGGTGGAGCCTACAACAGCCAATCAAAATTCACCTATTGGTTTTCAAGGGGAATATTGAAACTGCTGTCATTCTTACACTGTTAATGGCAGACACTTCAAACTTGCTACAGACAGCCATTGGGTGACTGAGGGTCAAATCCACTAAAGGGGCGGGGCCACAAACAGCCAATCAGATTTCTTTGCTGGATAAACTGCTTCCATTCACTCATTTTTGATGCCAGGAACCTGAAAGCTCACAGACTTGGCCATTGAGTGACTGTGTGTCAAGGTTACAAATAAGTGGGTGGAGCCAAAAACAAATTTCACTGGTGAAATATAAACTGCAGCCATTCTTACACCCTTAATGGCAGGGTTCTCAAAGTTTGCACAGTTGGTCACTTGGTGACTGGGATTAATATTCAGGAAAATGGGTGAAGCCTACAACAGCCAATCAAAATTCACCTGTTTTCAAGGGGAATATTTAAATTACTGCTATTCTTACACTGTTAATAGCAGATGCCTCAAACCTGGTACAGTTGGTCACTGGGTGACTGGGGTTCAAATTCAGAAAGGGGGCGGAGCCACAAACAGCCAATCAGATTTAATTCATTTCAATGGGAATATACAAATGATTGATACCAAGGACCCCAAAGCTCATAAACTTGGTAATTGAGAGACTGTATGTCAAGGTTAAAAAAAGTGGGCGGCACAAACAACTAACAATTTTTTACATGGGAAAATATAAACTGCAGCCATTCTTACACTGTTAATGGCAAGGTTCCCAAACTTGACACGAGTGGCCACTGGGTGACTCGGATTAATATTTAGAAAGTGGGTGGAGCCTACAACAGCCAACAAAATTCACTTATTGATTTTCAAGGGTAATATTTACATTGCTACCATTCTTACACTGTTAGTGGCCTAGGCCTCAAACCTGATACAGTCAGTCATTGGGTGACTGGGGTACAAATTCACTAAGGGGTGGAGCCACAAACAGCCAATCAGATTTGTTAGATTGATTTCAGCCATTCTGTTATGGGCAGGATTCTCAAACTTGACACAGTTGGTCACTGGATGACTGGGATTAATATTCAATAAAGTGGGTGGAGCCTACAATAGCCAATCAAAATTCACCTATTGATTTTCAAGGGGAATATTTACATTGCTGCCATTCTTACACTCTTATTGGCAAATGCCTCAAATCTGGTACAGTCAGTCACTGGGAGACTTGGGTTTAAATTCTGAAAAGGGGGCGGGTTACAAACAGCCAATCAGATTTTTTTGAATTTCAATGGAAAAATTCAACTTATTGATGCCAAGGACCCCAAAGCTTATAAACTTGGTTATTGAGTGACTGTATGTCAAGGTTACAAAAAGTGGGCGGAGTCAAAAACAGATTTCCCTGGGAAAATGTAAACTGCAGCCATTCTTCACTCTTAACGTCAGGGTTCGCAAACTTTGCACAGTTTGTTACTGGGTGACTGGGATTAATATTTAGAAAAGTGGGTGGAGCCTTAAAAAGCCAATCAATATTCACCTGTTTATTTTCAAGAGGAATATTATAATTGCTGCCATTCTTGCACTGTTAATGGCACAAGCCTCAAGCCTGGTACAGTTGGTCATTGGGTCACTGGGGTTCAAATTCAGAAAAGGGGGCAGAGCCACAAACAGCCAATCAGATTTGTTTTTATTGATGCCTAGGACCCGAAAGCTCACATACTTGGTCATTGAGTGACTGTGTGTCCGGGTTAGTGTTGGGCGAACAGTGTTCGCCACTGTTCGGGTTCTGCAGAACATCACCCTGTTCGGGTGATGTTCGCGTTCGGCCGAACACCTGGTGGTGTTCGGCCAAACTGTTCGGGTTCGCCCGAACGGCTCATTGCCTGGCCAAACAGGGCCCCTGTTCGGCACGAACAGGGCCCTGTTCGCCCGAATACTGCCCCCCTATGGGGTCGCAGGCATAAGGGGGAAGCATGCCCCGATCGCGGGGGGGGGGTCGGAAATTCCCCGCACCCCCTCCGCTAGCGCTCCCCCCTCTGCCCGGGGGAGGAAGTGAAACTGTACCTGTGCGGTAGTGGGTGGCTGGCAGTGGGCGGCACTATGGAGTGACTAAGGAGGAGGAGGAGTCCGGAGAGTGACGTGTTGAGGGAGGCCGGGCAGCGGGCGGTTCAGCAGTAGTACGGTACCCGACCGGGGCATGCTCCCCCCTTATGCCTGCGACCCCATAGGGCCCCCAAAAGCGGGATGTTCGGGGAGTTCGGGGTTCGGCCCGAACATGCCGAACATTGCGGCCATGTTCGGCGAACTTTCCCGAACCCGAACATCCAGGTGTTCGCCCAACACTAGTCCGGGTTACAAAAAGGGGCGAGAGCCAAAAACAAATTTCACTGGGAAAATATAAACTGTAGGCCTTCTTACACTGTTAATGGCAGTGTTCTCAAACTTTGCCCAGGTGGTCACTGGGTGACTGAGATTACTATTCAGGGAAGTGGGTGGAGCCTATTATAGCCAATCAAAATTCACCTGTTGAGTTTCAAGGGAAATATTTAAATTGCTGCCATTATTACACTGTTAATAGCAGATGCCTCAAACCTGCAATAGTTGGTCAATGGGTGACTGGGGTCCAAACGCTGGAGAGGGGCGGAGTCACAAACTGTTAATCTGATTTATTTAATTTCTATAGGAATATACAAATTATTGATGCTAAAGCTCACAAACTTGGTCATTGAGTGTTTGTGTGTTAGGGTTAGAAATAGTGAGTGGAGCCGACACCAGCCAAATACATACCCGGGCAACGCCAGGTCATCAGCTAGTATCTTTATAAGCCTTGCCTAGCCTAGCCTAAAAGCCTTGCTGAGGATTCCCTATGAAGAGATGGACTAGTCCAAAACATGTCACTTCTGTCAGATTTCTACTACCTACTGTAAGTGACAGCAACATAGGAGAAAAGTAATTGATGGCTCATTTTACTCTGGAAAAAATGTACTTCTTATTTGTATATGTTTGCACATATTTTAAATTTTACAGTTTTTCGCTGTAGTGCCCCTTTAAGTGGTCAAGACTATCAATGTAATTGAAAAAAACAAAGAGGTTGATTTACAGGCATTTCAAAATTGTCTACTGTTCAGTGGGAACATTTTTGAATCCCCTCTTCCCCTCCTCCGCTGTATCATAGTGACACTATTGAGGATACTAAAAGGTTAACCTCCTGAGCGTCACGCTGCTCAGGAGGTTTTGCCATTTTGTACCCGCCAGTCCCCCCCCCCCCCCCCCCAGAGATCCTGCAACTGAAACCCTCTAGCTAGCACTAGGCTAGGTAGTACAAATGCCCAGCACCCCCCGATCCCCGCCGCTCACCCGTTTATACATTACCCCCCCTGGATCCAGCGATCGGTGCAGTCTCACCATACAGCTCATACAGGTCTTCACCATGGGGAAGATCGCATATGACGTCATGACATCGCCGACGTCATGACATAATGTGCAAACCCGATCCTCCCCATAGAGAAAAAAATCTATTAA